>NW_022436957.1:18346628-18439927 GCF_009761245.1 Sapajus apella
CCAATACCCATGATGAACATAGATGCAAAAATCTTCAATAAAATACTGACAAGACGATTGCAACAGCACATCAAAAAGCTTATCCACCATGATCAAGTAGGCTTCATCCCGGGGATGCAAGAGTGGTTTAACATACGCAAGTCTATGAACGTAATTCACCATATAAACAGAACCAAAGACAAAAACCACATGATTATCTCAATTGATGCAGAGAAGGCTTTTGACAAAATTCAACAGCCCTTTATGCTAAAAACCCTCAATAAGCTAGATATTGACGGAAAGTATCTCAAAATAATAAAAGCTATTCACAACAAACCTACAGCCAATATCATACTGAATGGGCAAAAACTGGAATCATTCCCCTTGAAGCGTGGCACTAGACAAGGATGCCCTCTCTCACCACTCCTATTCAATATAGTACTAGAAGTTCTAGCCAGAGCAATCAGGAAAGAAAAAGAAATAAAGGGTATTTGAATAGGAAAGGAGGAAGTCAAATTGTCTCTATTTGCAGATGACATGATTTTATATCTAGAAGACCCCATCGTCTCAGCCCAAAAGCACCTGAAACTGATAAGCAAGTTCAGCAAAGTCTCAGGATACAAAATCAGTGTGCAAAAATCACATGCATTCCTATACACCAATAACAGCCTTAAAGAGAGCCAAGTCAAGAACAAACTTCCATTCACAATTGCCACAGAGAGAATAAAATACCTAGGAATACAACTAACAAGGAATGTAAAGGACCTCTTCAAGGAGAACTACAAGCCACTGCTCAACGAAATAAGAGAGGACACAAACAGATGGAGAAACATTCCATGTTCATGGTTAGGAAGAATCAATACCATGAAAATGGCCATACTGCCCAAAGTAATTTACAGATTCAATGCTATCCCCATCAAGCTACCAATGACCTTCTTCACAGAACTGGAAAAACCACCTTAAACTTCATAAGGAACCAAAAGAGAGCCCACATAGCCAAGTCAATTATAAGCAAAAAGAGCAAAGCGGTAGGCATCACACTACCTGACTTCAAACTATACTACAAGGCTACGGTAATCAAAACAGCATGGAACTGGTACCAAAACAGAGATATAGACCAATGGAACAGAACAGAGGTCTCGGAGGCAACACAACATATCTACAACCATCTGATCTTTGACAAACCAGACAAAAACAAGCAATGGGGAAAGGATTCCCTGTTCAATAAATGGTGTTGGGAAAACTGGCTAGCCATGTGCAGGAAGCAGAAACTGGACCCCTTCCTGACACCTTACACTAAAATTAACTCCAGATGGATTAAAGACTTAAAAATAAGACCTAACACCATAAAAACCCTAGAAGAAAATCTAGGCAAAACCATTCAGGACATAGCTGTAGGCAAGGACTTCATGACTAAAACACCAAAAGCATTGGCAACGAAAGCCAAAATAGACAAATGGGACCTAATCAAACTCCACAGCTTCTGCACAGCAAAAGAAATAGTCATTAGAGTGAATCAGCAACCAACAGAATGGGGAAAAATTTTTGCTGTTCACCTATCTGACAAAGGGCTGATATCCAGAATTTACAAAGAACTAAAACAGATTTACAAGAAAAAAACTAACAAGCCCATTCAAAAGTGGGCAAAGGATATGAACAGACACTTTACAAAAGAAGACATACATGAGGCCAACAAACATATGAAAAAATGCTCATCATCACTGGTCATCAGAGAAATGCAAATCAAAACAACATTGAGATACCATCTCACGCCAGTTAGAATGGCGATTATTAAAAAATCTGGAGACAGCAGATGCTGGAGAGGATGTGGAGAAATAGGAACACTTTTACACTGTTGGTGGGAGTGTAAATTAGTTCAGCCATTGTGGAAGACAGTGTGGCGAATCCTCAAGGACCTAGAAATAGAAATTCCATTTGACCCAGCAATCCCATTACTGGGTATATATCCAAAGGATTACAAATCGTTCTACTATAAGGACACGTGCACACGAATGTTCATTGCAGCACTGTTTACAATAGCAAAGACCTGGAACCAACCCAAATGTCCATCGATGATAGACTGGATAGGGAAAATGTGGCACATATACACCATGGAATATTATGCAGCCATCAAAAATGATGAGTTTGTGTCCTTTGTAGGGACATGGATGAACCTGGAAAGCATCATTCTCAGCAAACTGACAGAAGACCAGAAGATCAAACACTGCATGTTCTCACTCATAGGCGGGTGTTGAACAATGAGAACACATGGACACAGGGAGGGGAGCATTACACACTGGGGTCAGTTGGGGGGAAATAGGGGAGGGACGGTGGGGGGTGGGGAGTTGGGGAGAGATAGCAAGGGGAGAGATGCCAGATGTAGGTGATGGGGAGGAAGGCAGCAAATCACACTGCCACGTGTGTACCTATGCAATAATCTTGCATGTTCTTCACATGTACCCCAAAACCTAAAATGCAATAAAATAAATGGAATTTAAAAAAGCATTTGTCTATTTTCATTTTTGCTTTGGGGTACCAGCTGTTGCTTATTTCTTTCCTTCACAATGTTTTGCTTCTGTGTAGGTCTTGTGATTTTTTTTTCTTTTTTTTTTTTTTTGCAAGTTAATATGTGTTTGAACTTTTTCTATGGGGATATTTTGAGAACTGGGTAGATGTTGTGATCTTCTAGGGATGATTTTTAAAATTTGTATTTTGCCAGGCACTCTGAGTATTACCATCCAAGACAATGGTAATATAGTTTTTTGGCTTGAGGCTTTTTGGACCACCCCAAAAATATAAACTATGGCCCCAAATACATATTAGGGGAGATACAGATCCAAAGTTTAGAGACAGAATAGTTTCCTTACTGTCTCCCTTTGTGAGGCATATTTTAAAAATCTTTCAGTGGAGGTGTAAACCTTGGGGCCCTAGATATATTCCACAACATCCAATATGGTTCCGTATATTTTCTGAACCCTCAGCTTTACCTACACTCTCCATTTGGCTGAAGTTGTAGGGCAAGCTCCGGTTTGAGAGCTTGCTTGCATCTCTGAGGTTATTACTTTACTTTATTTTTGACTTCTTAAGATTTCCCTTACTTTCCTGCTGACTCATTTACACATTTTCAGAAATTTAAAAAATATGTTTTATCTATTTTTTTGTTATTTTATTGCTGAAGTTTATCTTTCTGGATATCTATTAAGCCCCTGGCCTATTAAAAAAAAAAAAAAAGAAAGAAAAATAATTCCAAAGGGATCAAGTGTAGACCTCAAAGTGATCTGGATCAATATCTTAAGACAAATTGAATAACATTAGCTCCTTCTTTTAAGCTTCCAATTCCTGGGAGAATAATTTCTGAAATATATTGAAAATTTCCAAAGTCAGTTTTTTTCAGTGGTAAAAATAAAAGCACTCTGGTCTGAAGAGACTTCTGCACCAGTGCCTAGTTTCAGTAAGAGTGAAAGTTTCGGTGAGTGAAAAAGTATTACTGCATATTACCTACCAGGTTTTTAACAATAACGATTACACAACTGTTATAATCTTGAAGATTATGTTGCAGTAAAAAACCGTGGCAATGAATTCCATAAAATATTTTTAAACAAGCCAATTATATATATAAAATGTCAGAATTAACTTTATTTTTACATGCCTATTGAGAAGATTGAAACACTTTTCTTCAGCTCAGGATGAGAATGCCTGCTTCTCCACACACTTGGAAACACAGAACTTGTATCTTCTCACTGGGTAAAACTAATGGGCCTTTGAGGTAAAATGCTAATCTATGGAATCTAAAGCTCTGAATGATAACTTTCAGGTTGTAGGAAGTTCTCCTTTACTAACTGAATAATTTCATAAAACAATAGATTTTATATGTAATGAGTAAATATGTTACTATAGTATCTTTACCCCTGCTGATGACTTCTGTTTTGCCTTTGTTTAAATCATATTTAAGTCCTGTCAACACATGAAACAAAATAAGAGGGTGCCTGAGAGATTGGTTAAAAGCCTCAGTTCTGATGTCCATTCACTTGAGTTTGAAACCCAGATTTGTCACTGGGTTTGTTCATGGCTATATGAACACGGGAAAATTATTTATCCTCTCTGAGGCTCAGGGATCTGGAATATTTATGAATTTCTTAAATTATCGACTTTAAAGTACAATAAAGTACAATCCAGAACTGGGTAGACATGATCTCCTAGGCATGATTTCCTAAATTTCCTCGATTCTAGTATGGTAAGAGATAAATTTTCATTGATATTTTTCTCTATACAGAGAAAATAAAGTCAGCAGAAGGAAGAACAACTTTTACTTTTGCCCCTAAAGATTATCATAAAAAGACAGACAAGTATATCTATATTGTTTCAAATGCCCTTATACATTTGCACATTAATTATATACAAGAATGTGTTTGTCAAATCCCTTCAACTTTTTCTACTTAGATTTGCCCTCAAAGAGTCATTCATAAACTATTTATATACTTTCTAAAAATGATTCATAGCCCAAGTGGTATGATTCCCAATCTTGGGCAAGAATGCTATACAAATCTAAATAATGGGGTTCCATTCCCAATGGGAATCTTTCACAAGTCAGACAGCCAGCATTTTCAAAGTTTGCAAACCTTGTAAGTAAACATAGGTTGTGTGACGGCTTCTATTATTTGCCCAATAACAGCTCTTGTATACCCCTCCTTCTTAGGAACTATGCCAATGTTGGATCACAGCTGTGAGTAATTTGAGTCAAAAAGGGAGATGATAAATTGGGGGAACCAACTTGTGGAACACCGGGTGCCTGACAAGGAACTGATGAAAGACTTGGATTAATACCTGGGAATCATAGCTTTATCTAATGCTTACAAAACCCAAGATGTAAAATATGACACATTCTATGACTATGATGATCCCTTCCAGCCAAGAAGGGGTATTAAGATCTGTTTAAGTAGGTTTTGCTCAGCACGAATGGCTCATAATGTAGCAGGTGCGATGTCCCTCTGTGAGATAACTACAGTGAAAATCCTATTTGGACCTTACTTTATAATACATATTAATGAACTTTTATTTTTTAATGAGGTGTACTTTTGAAAAAATATATACCCTTTTAAATATTAGAATGAGGTGACCACTATTAAAAATTCACCAAATTGTTGAGTCATTTGGCAGGTAAAGTCCTTGTTTTGCAACTGCAGAGATTAGTCAAGACCTCATTTTGTACCCCAATAGTGGTCCCCTGTAACATCACCAAGTTAAACATTTTTCAGCTCTTCTTAATTTTCCATTTGAATTGCAATCTGCATATACTGGATATATTTTCCTACAATCCAGTTATCAGCTATAGCTTAGAAAAGTTTGTTTAACCTTTAATTTCATGGCTTATAGAAAGTTTGATGCCATTTCGTAAATTTCTGCATATTCCCAAAGAGGTTATAATGTCATGGTCACCATTGGCTCTACTCTCCTGTTTATTCTGAATTTGTACATGATACAAAATGTTTATAAAATGTTTATCCAGTGATGGCATCACTCATTTATTTATTCATTTAACAATTATTTATTGAGACCCTATTATTTGTTACACTACATTATGTGTGAGGAACTGGGCTGGTTGTAGAGGAAACAATAGGCTAGCGTGGGAAGACATTAATAATCACACAATAGAACATTATGAATGATACATGCTACGATGGGGGAGAATATCATGGTGCAAAAACATAAAATAAGATTTTATCTAGTGTAGGAGGTTAGAGATGCATCCCTGAAAAACAAATGACTACTAATATGGGATCCAAAAGAAGAGATTTTAAGCTAAAGGAGATGGTAAAGAGCTGTTCCAGCAACTCCTTCAAGAAGCTAAGTGGTAGAGAAGAGAAAAGGGGTAGGCTAATAGATAGTAGTGGTATATGGGACAGGGAAAGGTTTTTTTTTTTATAGTAATAACTTAAGTCCTGATGTGAAGGATTCAGCTCTATGAGAGAGTGTAGAATATGAGAGTGGTAAGAGATAACAAATCGTGTATAGTTCATGAGGTGGCATGAACTTATATAGGGGAAGAGCCAGCCCTCTCTTTTCACAGAAGAGAAGAAGGATACTTCAAAGGTACAGATTTGGTTGATGGGTGAGGGAAAGATAAAAGAGTTACCATCTGATGCCTTCTCCTTTCTTTTAAAATGTCAGATTAAGTCTGATAAACTGGAGAGACAGAGGAGAAAGCTTAAAGGTTTGAGTGAAGATTTGATGTAGCTATTGCAAAAAGTAGAAGAGTCTACAGGCACTGTTGAGGGCCCCTTTGAGGTTGGAGAGTTTTTTTATTTATAACTGGACCAATACTCTCTGGTAACAGGACTTTCTCTGGCAATGTTTAACTACAAGAATAGCAAAAACAGATGGTTGTGCTATAGAAGGTTGGGATTTAATTAAATGCCACACACATAAAAGAATTGGCGCAGACAAGATACTCAGCTTCCTTAATTCTCCCTACTCCCACACATACATCCTCAAAAACCCATTCACAAAAGTCCTTTGATTTGTGCATCAGTTTACTTAACTTTGAAGGACAGTACGAGGTTTGCATTGTGGCAATTCAGTCTATTAAAATTGATTACACATCTTTTGCTTAAGATGCCTTTGCTCACTCTGTTCTGTTGATTGGCTCTTCACTCTTTCCTTTTCTCTACTTTCTCTGTTCTTGTCTACTCCCTCCTTTTCCCTTAATTTCTGTTCATTTCTAATGCAGTCATTGAGCCATCCCTTTTCTTTCATTGCTTCCGGCTAAACCAGGTCCTCAGGGTGTCACCTTCTCCCAGAAATAGCTTATCAACCTGTTTTCCTAAACAAAGGCCATTCCTTCTTTAAAATAAATTCAGGTGCCAGCAGTTAAGTGGGTACTATTTTCACCCTTGACATATTATTTTTTATTTAATCCTATTTTTTTTTACTCGTGATAATCTACTCTAAAGATGCCTTTGTTGTTTTCGACCACAGAAAAAACATGTTTGTCATCTCTTCTGTCATCACTCATCAAATGTGTGACCTTGAGAAAGTCTTTTCAGTTTTTTAGATGAAGGGTAGACAAGTTACAGCTTGAAAGACAATCTTACCAACTGCCTGTTTGTATAAATAAAGTTTTATTAGAACACAGTCACATTTTGTTTATGTATTGTCTCTGTGCTCCAATAGCAGGATTGGTTAGTTATGACAGACACTGTCTAGCCTGCAAAATGGAAAATATTAACTGGCCTTTTAAAGAGTTTGTCAACCCCTGTTCTAGATCCCACTTTATCGATCTGTAAAATAAAGGACTCCAAGAATATGCTCTCTCATTAATTATCTTTTCAATTTTAATATTTAAAAAGTTAAAGTCACAAATTTTGGTCTCTGCAAAAAAGTCATATCATCTGACAGAATTGACAAAGTAGCATTTGTGGACTCTATCATTCTGTATACCTTTATTTTGCTTTATTTTTTATTAATATATCACCCTCTTGTGTAGTGTTATTTTATACACACACACATATCTGTTTTCCTCCATTAATATATAAATTAAAGATAAAAAATGTTTTGTTCACTGGTATACCCCAGTGTCTAGAATAATCTAGCACATGATAGATGCTCAATAGATGTACTGAATAAGCGAATAAATGAATTAATAAAATACTTCTCATTGGAATTTCCTTTCAGTTGCATGATACACTGGACAATCTATGGGAACAAGTCTTTCTTAAATTGCTCATAGTTCCTAGGAGATTGTTACAGACTGAATGTTTGTGTCCCCCATCCCTGCTGCCGGCCAGATTTATACATTGAAGCTCTAACCCTCAGTGTGACTGTATTTGGAGATAAGGTCTGTGAGGAGATGATAAATGAGGTCACAAGGGTGAGGCCCTAATCTGATAGGGCTAGAGCCCTTATAAGAAGAGGAGACACCCACACACACACTCTCTTTCTGCTGTATGAGAACATAGCAAGAAGGTGACTGACTGCAGGCCAGGAAGAGAGCCCTTGCCAGGAATGAAACTGACAAATACCTTGATCTTGAATTTCCTATCTCCAGAACTGTGCAAAAACACATTTCTGTTATTTAAGCTACTCAGTCTGATATGGCAGCCCAAATAGACTAATGCCAGAATATTTTCAAAAGACCCCTAGAAATATGTATTGATGACCTCTCCATACTCTTTTCTTCCCTGAGAGCAACAACATTCAGCCATATACTATTGATGGAATAAGCAGTGGGCTTTATGCATGTGTGATTTGTAAGTATTAAAAATATGTCATGTGTTAGTGAATTAAAAATAATAATCACCTCTCTCTGCTCATAAATTAAGGACTCTGCATCATATTAATGGACAATCTTATTCAAAACAAAGTGTTATTACCATAGCTATATAAAATGGTAGTTACGCATGTGAGCTCTGGAGTCAGACTGCTTGGACTGCATCCTGGTTCTACTTAACTAATGGTGTCATCATTGACAAATTACTTATATTCATTTTCTTCCCCTATAAATTGAAGAAAATAGAAATAATAATTACATGTACCAGTAAGAATGAATTAGGCTATGTTGCAGTAACAAATAATTCAAAGTTTATTTCCCACTTCCTCTACATTTCTATTGCAAGGCAGCTAAGAACTGTACTCCAGTGGGTCTGACTCTAAGACACAGGCTAATAGAGCACACTCTATGGAACACTGCTAGTAGCACTAGCAGAGGGCAGAGAGATCCTGATGAATTGCATATTGGTCCTTAAAGATGCCGATAGATAACGACAATCATCACTTTCACTTACATGTCATTGTCTAAAAGCAAGACATATGACCATACTTAACTCCAAGGGAGGAGAACACTCTTACCATTTCCCAGCAGAATAAGAAATATTTGTGATCAGCTCTAATGACTACCATATTATCTCACAGAATTTTTGTCAAAATCAAGTAAGCAAGACTCCAAAGCATGAGTTACAGCTCGAGAAACAAATAAAGAGCTTACTAAATATTAGCTATTGTTATTATCCCGTATTTAATTACACACACAAAAATACTCCTGTTGGGAAAAATTGAAAACTATTTTTAGCCTTGCAAGGAAACTCTGACCCCAGCAAATGTAAGAGAACACAGACGCGGTTAACAGAAAACCTTTCTTTCTCTAACTACCTTTATAACTCCCCAGATGAGAACTCAATCATCTGACTACAACAAATATTTTCATTGTCCTCCCGTCAAATTGATTTCTTAGAGAACACAATAGAGAGGAAATACAACAGAGAGTCTTTACACTGTCATCTGATTTTGATTAGGTATCTTGCCGTTTTTCTTTTAAGTCCAACATTTCGTTTATTTCTAGCTCGGTTAATTACTGATTTTTTGCAGTAACTGGCTATGTTAAAATGTATATACAGGTCCCTTAATCTCACACCTCTCATATATTAGCATCATTTAGAAATTGTGGCTGATCTGCAATTTTTATCCCAATCCGTTTTCTGTTGTAGTATACAATGTAGCAAGTGAAACAGTGATATGACCCTAATTTACAGAAAAATATAAAACTAGTGGATTGCATATTGATGCAAGAGTTAAGCCAATTTGCTTTCAGCTCTTGATTTAACTAACTAGTATAGTACTGTGTCTTGATCAAATCACTTAATCTCCTCTAAACTAAAGTTCTTCATATAAAGAATTAAGGGAGTTAATGTAAACCTAATTTACTTCCACCGTACATGATCTGAAGTGACAGAAGATGATCTCTAAACTCTTTTCTAACTTCAAATACTAGTGTGTGATGCAAAATCCTTGGTCCATGGTTATGTTAGTACCCAATATGTAGAAATTAAATTAGATTCCTAAATGTCATTTCAAGCTGATTTTCCAGAACTTCAGTTTATTGAAATGAATTGCTCAATTGTTTGACTTTTCTTATCCAAGTGAACCCAAATTTCACAATTTTGTGCAATTCACTCATCAATAATTATCAAAATCATCTGAAATATATTCAGTCGGCAATTAAAAAAGAAAATGCCCCAGGTAACAAAGTCAAAGAATGAGAATGATTCATCCAACTGTTGAAGCTTGATTAATTGTTTGTCAGAGGCATCCACATTAGAAATCTAATGATTATAAAGTCCAATGACATTTAATTTTTCAAATCTGTTTACCACATTGTTTTTAAAACAATGACATTTATTCATTTTTTTTACTTGAAAATTTTGATAGAATTTATGCAGCTATTTTTTAAAATTAAAAAAATTCCAATAATTTTTTCAGAATCTCTATCGTTTGTCTCTTTAATAAAATAACTGACATTTGTAATGTCACTTTTAATTTATAGCAACGTTTCCCTTGTTAACCAACCCAAGGATTTCTATAGAGAAATGATAGTTTATCCTGATAAGCAATTGTATAGGAAGTTTTCTGTCATAATACCTATTTTTTCATAAATTTATCTTCAAGAGTCACATATTTACGGTGCATGAAACAAAGATTCATAAAATCCACTGAATTTAGTTTGCGTTCTAGATACTCCTGGTTGTTTGCCCCAATGGTCATCCCAACACTTTGGCTTTCTTTCTTCTTACTATAAAGGATAAAAATACCCATCAAATCAGCTTACCAATCTTCCTGAATCTAGCAGTGGACATAAGAACCAAAAGTAATGAGATGTAAGGGGTTGTATACTAGTGCCCTTCTAGGAAAAATTTTGCTTTTCTCATAAATCAAACAAGTGTGGCAGTACCAGCGCTTTCCCTTCTTCATGGACTTCATTACTGCAGCTATAGAACTCCCCTCAATATAATGATGTCAAAACATGAAGACCGAAGGCCAAAACACCCAACAGAGTGGAGCACAAAAAGAGAAAGAATCTGGATCTTTGGTGACGTTAATGGGTATCTGCCCCAACACTACTTACCATCATTTCCTCTGATCGTCACCTTGGGTAAAATTTAAACTGCTTTCAGCCAAAAGCATCTCTTGCCAACATAGTTGGCATATTAGCTTGGCTATATCTGCATACTTAAAAATTGTATGCTTTATCACCCACACACTAAACTTATCATTATTTCTATTGTAACATTTTAATTAAAAATTTGTTTGTGTAATTGCTGAAACAAAAAATCCCTAAGAGACTCCTTAGATATTTGTGCCTTCACACAGAGCCCAAACGGTCCCATGGACACCATTATTTCGCCCTAGGTTTAAAAGAAAAAAATTCTACAACCTTTCTCATTAACTTGTTTCAATGGCTTTTAAGAACATTAAGAATTTGGAAGAGGAGGTAGAGAATAGCCTGGAAAAACTTCAATTGGCTTCTGGCAGTTGCTGTAAATCCTAAGAGAATGGCATGAAGTCAGGCAGTGTGAATTTAATAGCATCTTTGGGCAACTTGGGAATCTCCCACGGTGTCTCAATATGGCAAGCAGTTATTTGTTGCTAGTACCCTTTATGCTTCCATTTATTTTGACTCTGGGCCTTCCTTGTATTTTATTTTTCTCTGAAGTTGTTTCTCTCACCCTCCATGAGACACTTCCTCTGTTGTCGAAGTAGATCCATATAATGAGATGGATGAGATACGAAAAATCATAATGAATAAATGAGAGACAAAAAGGAAAAGGACAATTATTCAAGGTCACCCACGTTTGGGGCTCAGTTTCACACATAATCTGGTCAGGCATGCATGTATCCAATGTAACAAATAGTATGAAAAAGCTAAATCGTCTGGTTCAAAATATATAAATGAGAAAACCTATAGGAGACCATTACATTATGCTGAATTAAGTGTCACAGAATCTTCTGTAATTTTTTCCCCTCAGAATCAATAGGGCTATCTGATAATCAAGTCTGGGACTATATAAAGAAGAGTAAGCTGGACTGGAAACAAGGTGACAATCGTCACAAAGGCAGGGACAGAGTTCCCAAGACAATATATGTCTACAATCATATCCTCTAAATGTAGAAATGAGTCACAGGTGTTTGTTCACAACGTTTCATTGATGTGGCAGACTTTAAAAGAGCATGAATTATGTTTTTCTTGATAATTTCCCCATATCTATTATTTTGTGGAACAGTGCTACTTAAGCCCTGTCAAGGAAAATATGTTTCAATATTAATAGTTATATTTTCCCTTAGAGTGAATATAGTTATTTTTTTCTATGTTTTTATTATACTAAACGAAAATCTTCTACATGGGAGAAAATTAATACATATATTTACATAACTTTTTTTGAGAGAGAGAGTTTCTCTCTGTAGCCCAGGCTGGAGTACAGTGGCGAGATCTTGGCTTACTGCAACCTCTGCCTCCTGAGATTGAGTGGCTCTTGTGCCTCAGCTTCCCAAGTAGCTGGGATTACAGGCATGTGCCACCATGCCCAGCTACTTTTTTATATTTTCAGTAGAGACGGGGTTGTGCCATGTTGGCCAGGGTGGTCTCAAACTCCTGACTTCAAGTGATCCACCTGCCTGGGCCTCCAAAAGTGCTGGGATTATAGGTGTTGAGCCACCGTGCTTCACCCACATATTTACATAATCTAAACATGCTATTCAAAGATAAGGTGGGTATGAATAGAAAGGCATATTAAATATACAGATGGAAGTGGATGAGGCACAAGATTCTTCATTTTCCAACAAGGTCATCAGGTGTCATTCACTTTGTATGCCAGAATAAAGATAACAAAATGGTGGTCACAAAATTCACTGAAGGTTAGGCAAAATATAAGCCAAACAGTAGATGCTAAAAGCAATTTTTGAATAGTTGAATGGAGAAATGAATGAAGTAGCAATTACAGTTGAATGAACATATGAATGAAGTAACTTTAAAACTAAAACTAGCCTTATAGTTTTGGATAATTAAGGAAATTTTATTTTAAACGGTTTGCTTTGCTTTTAGAACTATAACAGAAACCAAAAACATTATGAATAGTGTTCTACTATTAAAACACAGATGCAGACATTTAGTAAAATATGAATCTATTTTGCTGATAAAAGAAATTATTGTATTCACCTAGATACCAGTGTGACAGGAGAGATGTTAGCCTTTATATTCAGCAGTACAAATACAGGAGGCTTCCAAGTCTCATAGAGATTCCAGTAGCTTTTAGATCAAGTGAGTTTCACCAGGTTAGCTATTGGTAAATTTCTCTGAAACTTATGTTTCCAGGGTTGTGTGTAGAACAGATTTCTCACCCAAGTTTGGGGCCATCATTCCTACCAGTCATTTTTCTGCTACCAAGAAAATTATATTCCCATTGTTTCTGAATAGAAGGATCTCAGAAAAGTCATCCTCTGGACACCTCTCCTGCATGACACTCCCTTATAAGAACATAAAGTGACAAAATGTTAGGTTTGCAGTATGCAGAAAGCAGGGGCTATGACGTTCTTTCCAATATTGTCAAGCTCTGTGGCTACATTTTGTAGAAGTTTGTAATAAATCTGTACTAAATTAATAATATAATCTACAGCCTCAATAGCAAGAATTGGGCCTTATTATGCCAGTCTCTCTTTTTGTAGAAACATACACAGTTTCAGAGAAATCGTCGATGGGCATTTGGGTTGGTTCCAGGTCTTTGCTATTGTAAACAGTGCTGCAATGAACATTCGTGTGCACGTGTCCTTACAGTAGAACGATTTGTAATCCTCTGGATATATACCCAGTAATGGGATTGCTGGGTCAAGTGGAATTTCTATTTCTAGGTCGTTGAGGAATCACCACACTGTCTTCCACAATGGTTGAACTAATTTACACTCCCACCAACAGTGTAAAAGTGTTCCTATTTCTCCACATCCTCTCCAGCATCTGTTATGTCCACATTTTTTAATGATCGCCATTCTAACTGGCGTGAGATGGTATCTCAATGTAGTTTTGATTTGCATTTCTCTAATGACCAGTGATGATGAGAATTTTTTCATATGTTTGTTGGCCTCATGTATGTCTTCTTTTGTAAAGTGTCTGTTCATATCCTTTGCCCACTTTTGAATGGGCTTGTTAGTTTTTTTCTTGTAAATCTGTTTTAGTTCTTTGTAAATTCTGGATATCAGCCCTTTGTCAGATGGGTAAACTGCAAAAATTTTTTCCCATTCTGTTGGTTGCCGATTCACTCTAATGATTGTTTCTTTTGCTGTGCAGAAGCTGTGGAGTTTGATTAGGTCCCATTTGTCTATTTTGGCTTTTGTTGTCAATGCTTTTGGTGTTTTGGTCATGAAGTTCTTGCCTACACCTATGTCCTGAATGGTTTTGCCTAGATTTTCTTCTAGGGTTTTTATGGTGTTAGGTCTTATGTTTAAGTCTTTAATCCATCTGGAGTTAATTTTAGTGTAAGGTGTCAGGAAGGGGTCCAGTTTCTGCTTTCTGCACATGGCTAGCCAGCTTTCCCAACACCATTTATTGAACAGGGAATCCTTTCCCCATTGCTTGTTTTTGTCTGGTTTGTCAAAGATCAGATGGTTGTAGATATGCTGTGTTGCCTCCGAGACCTCTGTTCTGTTCCATTGGTCTATATCTCTGTTTTGGTACCAGTACCATGCTGTTTTGATGACTGTAGCCTTGTAGTATAGTTTGAAGTCCGGTAGTGTGATGCCTACCGCTTTGTTCTTTTTGCTTAGAATTGACTTGGCTATGCGAGCTCTCTTTTGGTTCCATATGAAGTTTAAGGTGGTTTTTTCCATTTCTGTGAAGAAGGTCATTGGTAGATTGATGGGGATAGCATTGAATCTGTAAACTACTTTGGGCAGTATGGCCATTTTCACGATATTGAGTCTTCCTAACCATGAACATGGAATGTTTCTCCATCTGTTTGTGTCCTCTCTTATTTCGTTGAGCAGTGGCTTGTAGTTCTCCTTGAAGAGGTCCTTTACGTTCCTTGTTAGTTGTATTCCTAGGTATTTTATTCTCTCTGTGGCAATTGTGAATGGAATTTTGTTCTTGATTTGGCTCTCTTTAAGTCTGTTATTGGTGTATAGGAATGCATTTGATTTTTGCACATTGATTTTGTATCCTGAGACTTTGCTGAACTTGCTTATCAGTTTCAGGAGGTTTGGGGCTGAGACGATGGGGTCTTCTAGATATACAATCATGTAGTCTGCAAATAGAGACAATTTGACTTCCTCCTTTCCTATTTGAATGCCCTTTATTTCTTTTTCTTGCCTGATTGCTCTGGCTAGAACTTCTAATACTATATTGAATAGCAGTGGTGACAGAGGGCATCCTTGTCTGGTGCCACATTTCAAGGGGAATGCTTCCAGTTTTTGCCCATTCAGTATGATATTGGCTGTTGGTTTGTCATAAATAGATAGAATAATATTTTACCTATGTCTCCTTTAGGCTACTTTTCATTGGTAAAAGGAAAATTATTTCTCACTAAATTAAAAAAATATATACTTTATTTTTTACAGAATTTTAGGATCTCAGAAAAATTGAGCTGAAAAGAGTTTTCATATATACTTAACCCCCCTCTCATCCACCTCCAACACACACAGCCTACCATACTATCAACATTCCACACTACACTGGTATGTTTATTCCAATTGGTGAAATTACATTGATGCATCATTATCACCCAAGTCCATAATTTACATCAGAGTTCATGCTTGGCATTGTACATTCTATGGGCTTTGAAATAATTATAAAGGCATACATTTAATATTATAGTGTCACATATAATAGTTTCACTGCCCTAAATATTTTCTGTGCTTTGCCTATTCATCCCTCCTGCTCTCCTGTGCAACCACTGATCATTTTACTATCTCCATAGTTTTGCCTTTTTTCAGAAACTCATGTAGTATTCAGTAGTGTGCATTTAAGTTTCCTCCATGTTTTTTCATGACTTGACAACTCATTTCTTATTAATGCTGATTAATATTCCATTGTATGGATGTACCACAGTGCTATGGTCTAAACATTTGTGTTTCCCCTTTTATATATTGAAATTCTAACCCCCAAGGTGATAACATTAGGAGGTAAAACCTTTTGGGTGGTGGTTAGGCCATGAGGGTAGAGCCCTCATAACTGGGATTAGTGCCCATATAAAAGAGGTGGTAGAGAGCTGCCTTGTCCCTTTCATCATGTGAAGGCACAGCAAGAAGGCACCAACTATGAACCAGGAAATAGGCTCTCACCAGACACCGAATCTTCAGGCACCATAATCTTGGACTTCCCAGCCTCTAGAACCCATGAGAAATAAATTTCTGTTTTTTATAAGTCATTCAGTTTATTGTCGTTTGTTATAGCAGTCTGAATGAAATAAGACATACATTTCATATATTTATCTACTGGTAGCTTCCAAGTTTTGGCAATTATTAATAAAGTTGCCATAAACATCCATGTGTAGGATTTTGTGTGGCTGTTTTCAACTCATTTGGGTAAATACCAAGGAGCATGATTGCTGGACTATATGGCAAGAGTATATTTAGCTTTGTACTGTCAAATTGTCTTCCAAAGTAGCTATAGTTTTTTTGTTCCCATCAGCAATGAATCAAAGTTCCTGTTGCTCCACATCCTTCTTAGCTTTTGTTGTCAATGTTTTGGATTTTTACCATTCTAATGGGTGTATAGTGGTATCTCATTGTTGTTTTAATTTGCATTTCCCTAATGACATATGGTTTTGATCATCTTCTCATATGCTTATTTGCCATCTGTGTCATCTTTTGTGAGGTGTCTCTTCAGCCGTTTTGCTCATTTTTAAATCATCTTGTTTATTTTCTTATCTTTTTTCTTTTTTTTCTTTTTTGAGATAAGGTCTGGTTCTTACCCAGGCTGGAGTGCAGTGGTGCAATCTCAGGTCACTGCTACCTCTGACTTCTAGGCTCAAACTATCTTCCCACCTCAGCCTCCCAAGTAGTTGGGACTACAGGCACATGGCACCATGCCCCGCTAGTTTTTGTAGTTTTTGTAGGAACAGGGTCCTACTTTGTTTCTTAGGCTGGTCTCAAACTCCTGAGCTCAAGTGGTCCACCTGCCTTGGCCTCCCAAAATGCTGCGATCACAGGCATGAGCCTCTGTGCTTGGACTTATTTTCTTATTGTTGATTTTTAAGAGTTCTTCGTGTATTTGGCTAACTCCTTTATCAAATATAACTTTTGAAAATATTTCACTTCATCTGTAACTTGTCTTTTCGTTCTCTTAACAGTGTTTTCTTGCAGATAGGTTTTTAATTTTAATAAATTCCAAATTATCAGTTATTTCTTTCATGTATCTTACCTTGGTGTTGTACCAAAAGAAGTCATGGCCAAACAGAGGCCATCTAGATTTTCTCTGATGGTTATCTTATAGGAATGTTACAGTTTTACATTTTAAATTTAGGTCTGTGATCCATTTTGAGTTAATTTTGGTGAAGGTTGTAATGTATGTGTCCAGATTCATTTTTCTTGCATGTAGATGTCCAGTTGTTCCAGCACCACTTGTTGAAAATACTATCTTTTCTCCATTGTATTGCCTCTGTTATTTTGTAAAACATCAGTTGACTGTATGTTTTTATTTTTGGGCTCTGTATTGTTTCACTGATGCATTTTTCTCTTTTTGTGCCAAGATCAAACTGTCTTGACTACTGGGGCTTTAGAGTAAGGCTTGAAGTAAGATAGCATTAACTATATTGAGAATATTTGCGTGGGTCTATATTTGAATGTTGTTGACAATGAGTGGTGAAAGGGGGTATCCTTGCCTCATTCCTGATCTTAGTGGAAAAGCTTTTAGTTTCTCATCATTTAGTATGATCTTAGAAGTAGTTTTTTTGTAAATGCTATTTATCAAGTTGAGAAAATATCCCTCTATTCCCAGTTTTCTGAGAGTTTTTATTATGAATAAAAACGTGGATTTTGCAAAATGCTTTTTATGTATCTATTAATGTGATTGTGTAATTTTCCTTCTTTTGACTGATGTGAATGGGTTACATTAACTGACTTTCAAATGTTGAACCAGCCTTGTGTATCTGAGATAAATCCCACTTAGTTTTGGTATATAAAGCTTTTCATACATTATTGAGAATTTTTTGCATCTAGAATCATTAGAGATATTGGTCTGTAGTTTTATGGTAATACCTTTGTCTGGTTTGGGTTTTAGGGCAATGCCGATCCCATAGGATGAGTTAGAGAGTATTCTATCTATTTCTATCTTCTGGAAGAAATTTCGGAGAACTGATATAATTTCTTCCATCAATGTCTAGTAGAATTCACCAGCGAACTCATCTAGATCTGATGGTTTTGTTTTGGAATATTATTTATTTTTTAATTTCTCTAAAAGATATAGATCTATCCAGTTTTATCATGTACAACATAATCAGAATTAGTCTATTTCACATGGGTCATCAAATTTGTAGGCATAGAGATGTTTATAGTATTTCTTTATTATCTTTTTAATGTCCATGGGCTCTGTAATGATGCCCTCTTTCATTTCTGATATTAGTAATTTGTGCCTACTTGCTTGATTTCCTTAGCCTGGGTAAAGCCTTATTAATTTTATCGATCTTTTCAAATAACCAGTTTAAAATTTTTTTCTCTATTGGCTTTTCATTTTACTGATATCTAAATTTTATTACAGTCATGTATCTCATATTTCGGTCAACAGGCCCAAATATATATAATCTTATGAGGTGGTCCCATAAGATTATAATGGAGCTGAAAAATTCTTATCACCTAGTGACATTGTAGCTATCATAAACCTACTGTGTTGCCAATTGTATAAAAGCATAGCACATATAATTATGTATAGCATATAATATTTAATGATTATAAACAAGTATTCTACTTTTTATCATTATTTTAGAGTGTACTTCTACTCATTAAAAAAAGTTAACTGTAAAACAGCCTCAGACAGGTCTATCAGGAGGGATTACAGAAGGCAGCACTGTTGTCATAGGAGGTGACAGCTCCATGGGTGTTATTGCCCCTGAAGACCTTCCAGTGGGACAAGATGTGGAGGTGGAAGACAGTATTATTGATGACCCTAATTCTGTGTAGGCCTAGGCTAATGTGTGTTTGTGTCTTAGTTTTTAATAAAAGTTAAAAAAGATAAGTATTTTAAAAATAGAAAAAGTTTATGGAACAAGGATATAAAGAAAAATATTTTCAGATAGCTGTACATTATATTAGTGTTTTAAGTTGTTAAAGGTAATTACAAGAGTCAAAAGTTTAAAAAATAAAATTTTTATAAAATAAAAACCATTATTTTATAATAGTAAGCTAAGATTAATGTATTGTTGAAAAAAGAAAACATTTTAAAATAAATTTGCTGTATTCTAAGTGTACAGTATTTATAAAGTCTGCAGTAGTGTACAGTAATGTCCTAGGTCTTCACATTAACTCACCACTTGCTCACTGTCTCACCCAGAGCAACTTCTAGTCTTGCAAGCTTCATTCATGGTAAATGCCCTATACAAGTGTACCATTTAAATCTTTTATACCACATTTTTGCTGTACCTTTTCTATGTTTAGAGATGCAAATATTTCACTTCCTTTATTAAGTTTATTTGTAAGTATTTTATTCTTATTGATGCTATTAAAAATGGGATTGACTTCTTAAATTTCTTTGTAAATGTATATAAAAATGAAACTGACTTCTGTATATTGGTTTGTATCCTTCAACTTTACTGAATTTATTACTTCTTTATTAATTTTTAATTTTTGAATAGAGTCTTAGTCTGTCACCCAGGCTGGAGTGCAGTGGCGCAATCTTACCTCACTGCAACCTCTGCCTCTCAGGTTCAAGTAATTCTCTTGTCTCAGTCTCCCAAGTTGCTGGGATTACAGGTGCACATCACCATGACTGGCTAATTTTTTGTTTGTTTGTTTTTAGTAGAGATGGGGTTTCAACCATGTTGGCCCAGGCTGGTCTCGAACTCCTGACCTTGTAATCTGCCCAGCTCGGCCTCCCAAAGTGCTGGGATTACAGGCATGAGCCACTGTGCCTGGCCAAATTTATTACTTCTAACAGTTTTTTTGTTGGGGTCTTTAGGGCTTTCTATATATAAGATCATGACATCTGCAAACAGATAATTTTACTTTTTCCCTTCCATTTTGGATGCTTTTTATTTCTTTTCCTTGCCTAATTGCTCTGGCTAGGACTTCTAGTACTATGTTGAATACCAGTAGCAATAGTGGACATCCTTGCCTTGTACTGGATCTCAGAAGAAAAGCTTTCAGCTTTTCACTGTTGAGTATGATGTTAGATGTGGGCTTTCATATATGACCTTTATTAGGTTGAGGTACATACTTCCATACCCAGTTTGCTGCATGTTTTTTTTTTTTTAATCATGTTAGGGTATTGAATTTTGTCAAATGCTTTTTTTGTAGCTGAGAAGATCATATGCTTTTAATGCTTCATTCTGTTTATGTGGTGTATCACATTATTGATATACATATGTTGAATTGTAGTTGCATTACAGGGACAAATTCCACTTGATCATGGTGCATAATCCTTACAGTTGACAGCCACCCACTATTTTTCCCTAGGGCAAGATAATATGATGCTGGGACTTTTGGTGCAACCTTAATTACTCTTTTTTCCTCCTGAAGAAGTCTCAAGATTATTCACCTTCTGCAAATTCTGCAGAACCAAGCTGGCTGCTGAGATTCACAATGGCTGCTAAGAGCCGAGTGCTGGCTGCAGAGAACTGCACCAGCTGCTAAGATTGCTAAGAGCCATGCTGGCTGCTGAGACCTGTGCATTGGCTGCTGAGATCATCAACTGCCCACCCCAGCCCCCAACTTTTCTTTGTGGCTAGCTCCTCCCAGGCCTTCTATCTTTGTCAGTTTACTCAGAACTCTGGGTGAGGCAAGACAGAAGCAGGTCTCCCAGGTGATGATGCAAAAGTCTGAGGAAGCTGAATGGATACTTTGTCTTCTCTTTCTCCCATGGGGGAAATTGTGGGCCAAGGGTACCTCCTGGTGCTGAGCTGTGCCAAGTGAAGGGAGAGGGTAACGTGGGTAAAGTGAAATCGCTTTTACTGATTTCAATGTGCTTTTTGGGACAACTCTGAAGTGTATTCTGGAGTTGTCATAAAGGTATTTTGGTCCATACATAGTTGATAAATTAGTGTTTCTATGGAGGTATGAAAGCTGAGATTTCCTGTTGTGCCATCTTGCTGATGTCCCTCACCCTGGAGTTTTAAAAGCTCATATTTGCTTACAGTGAGCCTCTAGAAATTTGTCAATTACAGTTTAGGTTTTCTTCCCATAATACTGATTACCGCTTATGGCTTTCTGATCTGATAAGTTGTGATTTCCTCCATCTGCCTGTGTGTCTCTCCAGTTTGAGGGGTAATGGTTTGCTCTGTGAGTTGCTGAATTTCAGTTGTGCAGCTTTTTACTTGTTAGGATAGAGTGATGACTTTCAAGCTTCTTATGTGCTGGATCAGAAACCAGAAGTTTCCACATTTCTCATTAAATATTTGTAGCCAAAAATTGGTTCATGACAAAAGAGAACAAGCATCTCAATAAAATGAAGTTAAAATGTGCATAAAAGTGACATGGGCTAAATAATTTTTCAAGGGACCAAGTGCCATTGGATTTGTTTAAAAGCGTGAAAGTACCTAATCACTTTTCCACCCCATAGGACTCTCAGGTATAATCTGTTGGTAAGAGACCAGCAGATGTCAAGCTGTAATTTACAACTCCAGAATTTAAATCCCAAGAGATGAGTTTTAGTTGAAATCTGATATAAAGCTTTGTTCAGTTCTCTGGTATAGTTTTCGCTACCTGAATGAAACCATTCTGTTTCAGAAATACTCATATACATTTCTTCATGACTGTGTGGAAAATCTGCATTAATTTTTATCAGTCTACTCAGAATGCTTGTTAAGTGATTCCAGAGAACATACAGTGATAATTAGCTCTTTTCATATGTTTTGGGGTATTATTGTCTATGGATGGTTAATGACAACACTGTATTATGACTTTATCCATACAAGCCAGAGGTGATGTTTTCCAAATTTAAGCTCTCTCATAAATTGAACTCAGGTTTATTTCAAATCTTGTAGGTCAGGATTAAGAGTATTATAATGTTTAAACAGAAGTAGTCTGTAGTAGTATTTTACCTATGTTTTATACTTATGCACACAAAGGTAAGGGTGTAATGGAGAAGAGAATTTGATTATGTAAAACTAAAATGGAGTAATCCTTTCTGCTCTCTAAGGAGACCGGAGCTTTTAATTCATATAAATTGGTAGATAGTTCCTACATTGGACATTTTTGCTTTCAGTATATGATGAGGGAGAGACAAGTTCAGGAAAAAAATTCAAATCTTTGGCTAGTTCTCTGCTTCTTATAGATAGGATCTGGGGTGGATGGACCACCATATAGAAGAACATATTTGTGAGTTTTGGGAGTGCAAAGGTAGATCCCAAGCTAAATATAATAGATGGAAAACAATGTTATTTTTGTATAACACAGAGAGAACCTATGTTTTAGGGAGAAGAGATAAAGAGGAAAAATGCTAGGGAAAGATGAATAAAAGATCCCAGACCTCCATGGTTTAATATCGTATCCACCAGCTACAGTGGGTATTGAATTCAAATAAAATAAAATTAAGTAAAATTTAAAATTTAGTTCCTCAGTCACACACCAGCTATCAATCAAGTGTTCAACAGCCATAGGTAGCTAGTATCTATTATATTGGATAGTGCTGCTCTACGAGATATGAGGTGAATAACAAAGTGATATAAAACTTGTCAACCCAACACTTGGCAAAGCTTCCCATATATACAAATGCCCTGGGTGAGAGGTTTTGAGGTAAATTAGGGAGAAAGGCTATATATCACCTTTGGGGAAATGTTATATATAACAGGGAATATATGTGTAGAATAGGGATATCCTTTAAATAGTAATTTTAAATGATTGAAAGCCAGAGTCCCTGAGAAACAAAATATGGTCCTTTCCAAGGATCCCTAGAAAATCTGAGATTCACTGAAGGTCTCCTAAAATATGCAAGTTGGAATTGGAGGCAATTAATTTCATTTGAATCCTATAGAACAATTTGCTTCAGTTGATAATCATCTCCAGAATAAATCCTCCCTGGCACCATGAAGCCAGAAGCCAAAGAAAACAAAACAAAATAAAAACAAATGATGTTAGTTGAAGAAGGGGAATCAACAACAATTTTCTGTCAACTGTTCAGGAAATATTACTTTATTGCTGTCTTTTATCTATTTTGTTCCCCAAAGCCTTGTTTGAAACCTGGATTTAATAGTTGATACTAATTTCCTTAAGCCTTTCTGTTTTCTGAAGACCTTTATCTCCCCATAACTTCCAGGTTTTTCTACTCCCAGACACTTTGGCTAAAACTCCCCACTTAATCTAATTCTAATCCCAGAACCCAACTTCTGGTATCTTCCCTAGGAAGTCACTGGGAGGGTCAAACAGTGAGAGTTGAAGGGGATAATCAAGGAAGCCACAGTAGAGGCTTTTATAGCTCTTGCCATTCCAACCACTACTCATACTATCACTGTAATGAAGGCAGTATAATTTTGAAGTGTTGACAAGAGAATGAGATGTTTGAGCTGTTCCTCTTTCTTAACCTCATACATCCCTTCCTATCCGATTTTGCTGTACAACTCCATAAAATTGTATTGTGGTCTTGATAAGAAGACTATCAGAGACCTTGGGGAAACTTAACAGAAGGATTCTTGAATCAGCTTTTCTTCTTTCACTAAAGAAATGTGACTTTCTAATGATGGAATGAGGTAGAAGGATTGACCCCATATTTCTGAATGACTCAAGCCATGCCTGACATAAACATGAATATAGATGATCAATTTATGGAACCAGAGAATCCTAGAGAGTATAGGACCCCAAGGCAAGCTGCACCCCATGTCCAATGCTAAAGATTTTAGGCTGATGGACTGAATGCATAAGAATCCATGGGTGGACTTGAAGGACCTCTTCAAGGAGAACTACAAACCACTGCTAAAGGAAATAACAGAGGACACAAACAAATGAAAAACATTCCATCCTCATGGATAGGAAGAATCAATATCATGAAAATGGCCATACTGCCCAAAGTAACTTTTAGATTCAATGCCATTCACATCAAACTACCATTGACTTTCTTCACAAAATTAGAAAAAAAAAAAAAAAAAACTTAAATTTTACATGGAACCAAAAAAGAGCCCGTATAGCCAAGACATACCTAAGAAAAAAGAACAAAGCTGGAGGCATCACGTTACCTGCCTTCAAACCATACTGCAAGGCTATAGTAACCAATACAGCATGGTACTGGTACCAAAATAGACATATAGGCCCACGGAACAGAACAGAGACCTCAGAAATAACACCATCCATCTACAACCATCTGATCTTCGACAAATATGACAAAAACAAACAAAGGGAAAGGATTCTCCATTTAATAAATGATGCTGGAAAAACTGGCTAGCCATATGCAGAAAACTGAAACTGGACCCCTTCCTTACAACTTATTCAAAAATTAACTCAAGATGGATTAAAGACTTACATGTAACACCCCAAAACACAAAAACTCTAGAAGATAACCTAGGCAATACCATTCAGGACATAAGGATGGGCAAAGACTTCATGATAAAAATGCCCAAAGCAATTGCAACAAAACCCAGAATTTACAAATGGGATCTAATTTAACTAAAGAGCTTCTGCACAACAAAAGAATCTATCATTGGAGTAAACAGGCAGTCTACAGGATGGGAGAAAAATTTTGCAATCTACCCATCTGACAAAGACCTAATATCCAGAATCTACAAGGAACTTAAACCAATTTATAAGAAAAAAACAACCCCATCAAAAAATGAGCAAATGATATGAACAGAAACTTTTCAAAGGAAGACATTTATGCGGTCAGCAAACATATGAAAAAAAGCTCATCATCACTGACCATTAGAGAAATGCAAATCAAAACCACAGTGAGATACCATCTCATGCCAGTCAGAATGGTGATTACTAAAAAGTCAAGAAACAATAGATACTGGAGAGGATGTGGAGAAATAGGAATGCTTTTACACTGTTGGTGGGAACGTAAATTAGTTCAACCACTGTCAACTGAGGAAGACAGTGTGGTGATTCCTCAAGGATCTAGAAAGAGAAATATCATTTGACCTATCAATACCATTACTTGGTATATACCCAAAGGAAGAGAAATCATTCTACTATAAAGACACATGCACACCTATGTTTATTGCAGCACTATTTACAATAGTAAAGACATGGAACAAACCCAAATGCCCATCAGTTATAGGCTGGATAAAGAAAATGTGGTACATATACACCATGGAATACTATGCAGCCAGGAAAAGGAATGAGATCATGTCCTTTGAAGGGACATGGATGAAACCAGAAGCCATCATCCTCAGCAAACTAACACAGGAACAGAATCCAAAAATCACATGTTCTCGCTCATAAATGGGAGTTGAACAATGAGAACACATGGACACAGGGAGGAGAACCACATACACTGGGGCCATTGAGGGGGTGGAGGATGAGGGGAGGGAGAGCATTAGGACAAATAGCTAATGCATGTGGGGCTTAAAACCTAGATGACAAGTTGATAGGTACAGAAACCACCATGGCACACATATACCTATGTAATGAACCTACACATTTTACACTTGTATCCTAGAACTTAAAGTAAAACAAAACAAACAAACAAACAAACAAACAAAAAGAATCTTTTAGCTCTGTTTGTTGTTGTATTGTTTCATTTTGATTATTGTACTGTTTCTTTTTTTTTTCCCCATTTATTTATTTTATTGCATTTTAGGTTTTGGGGTACATGTGAAGAACATGCAAAATTGTTGCACATGAGGCCAACAAACATATTGTACTGTTTCTTAAGTCTCCAGCTGGAAAATTTTAAACTCTCACATAAATTTTGGTCTAAAGAATAAATCAAAAGTAAAATTTCATATCCTTGGTCAATAACAATATGGGAACATTTTTTGCCAAAATATATGAGGTAGATCTTAAGTACTCACTTTAATAAAGGAGAGAACATTTAAGTAAATTAATCAAGCCTTCAACTCACGAAGCTAGGAAGCAAACAATAAGTCCAAAGAAAACAAAAAGGATGTGAAAATATAAATGAATGAAACAGAAAAGCATGGAAGGGATGAATAAAATATCAAGTTGATTCTTCATAAGCATAATTAGATCAATTACTCTACAGCCTAATTGAAGAAAGAAGAGAACATAAACACAGAAGATATAGTAAACAGGAAATAATAGAACTAGAGAAAATTAAAACAATTAGAGCATTTTGCCAACCTCCATCAAAATAAATTAGATAACGTAGATAAAATGGAAGATTGTAAGAAAATATAAATCAGCAAAATTTAATTCAAATAAATTGTGAACGAAGAAATATCAATATTCATTAAAGAAATTGAGAAGGTTATCAAGGCTATTCCACAAGTGGATGGAGAACAGATGATTTGACAGAAATTTTTTTAAAGAGAAAAAATACAAGGAATCCTGAAAATATTTATAAGATGTTTCATGAGGAAATGAAATCTCCCAAATAGTTTTTATATATACACATATATATCCAAAAATGTCATAAAAATGTACATTAAAAATGAACACACTATGCATGAATTGCAGGGATATTGTTTAAGCAGTCTAATACTATTATTCATCATATTGTACATCACATATAAAATCTATGATAATATCAGTAAATAATGAAAATGTCTGACAAATTTCAACATATATTTTTAAATAAAACTGACATAACAAACTAAAAATAATAATAGTATAACATGAGTTCATGGAATCTTCCCTGGCATGATGAAAACAATCTCTCAAACACAAGAGTAAGTACTAGAAGAAGTTACATTAAATCAGAAATAATACAATCATCCAGTTATCATCAATGTTTCCTACTATTGCTCTGAAAATATTCACCAATGTAATTAAATGAGAGAAAGAAATTAGAAGCATACTTACTGGTAAGGAAGAAGAACAATCACTACAGGTAGCATTCTTTTATATTTGTAAAATTGCTAGATCATGGAAGGAATATTATAGAGGCTAAGTATAAAATTCAACACAAAAATTATTAACTTTCCTGAATGTAAATATTAACAAATTAGAGTACATAATGGGAAAAAAATTCCATTTATAACAGCAGGAAACTGAGAAAAATACCTAGAAATAAACTTTATATGTGTGTATATCTAACATATTGGTATGTTTGTTACATGTATGTTCTATGTGTGTTTATCATATACAGTATATATGATATACATCAAATATCATATATAATATACATATAAAACTGATGGAAGAAAAAATTCCACTGAAGAATTATAAAAAATTATAAATGGATAATTTTATCTTAAATAACTAGTTTTGATACTATAACAATTTTAAGTATTTATGAATCAATATAAATTCAATACGATATCAGTTAATATACAGAATTTTAAAAAATATGTTAAAAAGCATTCTCAATTTAATTGTAGTAATTTGGACTCTGGCATATGATTACTTATAAAATCTAAAAAGACAATAAAATCTGGAAAGTATTTTAAAAATATAGAATAAAAAAATATAATGACCTCTTTGTCATATTCCAGATAACTACAAGCTTCTCTCTGCATTTTATCAAATGGGAGGGCAAATGAAACACTCCAGAGAAATACTGTCAATTTTCTAAGGAACACATAACAGGTGAAAAATACATAGTTTAACCATGGTTGCATAGAAGATTACCTTTATCTGTGCATTTTCTCATTAAGTTCTTATATTTTCCTTTCTCTTTTCTAACTTCTTGAGATTTGCCTTTGTGTTCAAGAATTTCTTTGTTGCTTTAGCTTCTGATATCAGCAAGAATTTCTTTGTTGCTTTAGCCTCTGATATTAGCCCTGTGCTCTGGTGAACCACATGGACAGTCATCCTGTTAACATTCTCATGCTGTACCCTCTTTATGTGGATACAAATTCTTTCTGTAAACCAGACTTGCCAATTATCTGCCCTTTTAGTATCCTCAAGCCACTTAGAACTTGTCTTGTGGATGGGCATTGAGTGGTTATTATAGCCCTGCCACAGCTCTTTAAAGAATTAGAAGGACAGGATCTTTCTGTGTCTGGGTGAAATCACACTGAAGTGGTGCTTGCTATTCTTTCTGCTGGCTGAGGTCACCAAGAAATGGAAATTTATATGATGACTGGCTACTAAGGGCAAGAAGAGCTTGGTATTGTGACCAGTTTTGATTTATTCAAGGATTGTAATGTTTTACTATGAAACACAGAATTCAATTTTATCAACTTTTACTGTATCAATATAGTCATGTTTTCTTAGTTTAACTCAATATGGTTATTCACACAAATTGATATTCTAGTATTATATCAACATTTTTTAGTAGAGATGGGGGTTTTACCATGTTGGAGAGGCTGGTCTAGAACTCCTGACCTCAAGTGATCTGCACCCCCTCGGCCTCCCAAAGTCCTGAATTACAGGCATGAGTCACCATGCCTGATCAAATTCTTACATCATTATTTCTTTTTGTTATTTCGAATTTGTATCCTTGAACTTTTTAATTGTCAATAGAAGGAACAAGTAAAATCACAGGAGCATGAAAATGTCTTGGTTTTGAAAACACCATGGTGTTAGGGCAAGAATTGATCAGGAAAGTAAGTAGATAAGATTAAAACCAGTTGTTTATAAATTTATTTAAAATTCCTTTTTAGACCATAGACACATAGTCTCTTAAGGGTAAGAATTTCACTCTCTTAAGGGTAAGAATTTCACTCCCTTCAGAATGGAAGTTTCCAGAAGAAATAAAGCAAATATATATATATATATTTGCAATTTATTTAATTGCCTAGAGATGTAATTGAGAAAATTATCTGACAGGACCAGCAGTGCCTTGGTTTCATATAGGAATAGGTAAATCTTCTGCAAATTAACCTACTTGCACAAAAGAATTAATGGACATTTGAAGACTTCTGTAATAACACTTTTAATTCAGTCCAGCTATCTATGCCAAAGCAATTTGGAGATAATTTCAGAAATTTTATTCAAATAAATGAAGGTTCAACTGGTTATCAATTGTGTGATAAATCCCATCACCAGGATGCTACCCATTTCTACTTGCTTCCTAATAATCACATATCACTTTATTAATATTCATTCATTCATTTGTCACATGCTGGAGAGAACAAAATGAATCCTCATCTACTCATTTTATAGAGGAGACTGAAATTCAAAGAAAAATAAATTGTATTCATTCAGTCCACATTTTTTGAGTTCTTACTAAAGCCAGGCCCTACCATAGGTACTGATGATAGATGACAAAGGAGTTACAGTCTACTGTGTAAGAGAGATATATAAAGAAATAATTACAGTACAATGTGTACAGAGCATTTCCAAATTAGGCAGAAATATACCTAGTATCAAAATCTTTGGTATCCCAGTCCACAGTCTCACTCCTTTTATTCAAGAGTCTTCGTGCTCTTAATCACCATGTTCTTTCATCTTCCAAACCACTTTCCACACTGACATTTCTAAAGCTCAAGTCGAATAATGATTTCCACTGATATAAACACAATGTTACTTTCCAAATCCTAGGAAAAGGGTATGCTAGATCACACACAAGACCCAATCTCACTGTTTGTTCAATCATATTCCTTTAACATCTCTTGTTGTTAACCAGCATATTCAGCATTTAAACCACTCAAAAAACCTACCAATTCCCTCTAACTCCCCAAATATCATATTTCTGTGGCTTTGAACATACTTCCAATCACCTAGAATGTACCTTTTGTACCTATTCTGAAGACTTTTTTAAGTTACCTTCTGTTTATGTACCTTTACTTAACCTCTAAGGAGAGAAATCACCACTTTTTTATCCTCTGATTTTATCTTGTTTTACCCCATCATAGGCCTTACCATACTCTATTGCATTTATTTGTTTACATGCCTGTCTCCTATCAAGTAATAACTTCCTAGAAATCATGGATAATAGCTTCTTTATCTTTTTATACACAGTGCCTAAAAATGTGCTAAGATATGATGGATGATTTTTTAAAAAACTGTCAAACAGGTTGGGTGCGGTGGCTCACGCCCGTAATCCCAGCACTTTGGGAGGCCCAGGTGGGCAGATCACCTGAGGTGAGGAGTTCAAGACCAGCCCTGCCAACATGATGAAACCTCATCTCTACTAAAACTACAAAAATTAGCTGGGCGTGGTGGCCTGCACCTGTAGTTGGAAGGCTGAGGCAGGAGAATCGCTTGACCCTGGGAGGCAGAGGTTGCAGTGAGCCGAGATTGCACCACTGCACTTCAGCCTGGGTGACAGAACAACACTCTATCTCAAAACAAACAAATAAACTAAAAATAATTATCAAACGATTTCAGTTCCCAACAGTACTATGAGATAGGGAATGAGGTAAATTGACTTTCTGTTTTTCTCCCAATCTAAGGCAGTGGTTTGCAAAAATGTGGTCTCCGGACTTGTAACATAAACATCATCTGAGACTCTGTTAGAAAATCACTATCTCTTTGCCTAGGCAAATAATTTATGACCAAGTTATGAAACTCAAATGCAACAGAAACAAAAATTGATAATTGGACCCTGATTAAACTGAATAGCTTCTGCACAGCAAAAGAAACTATCAATAGAGAAAGCAGGCAACCTACAGAATAGGAGAAAATATTTGCAAACTATGCATCTGACAAAGGACTAATATCCAGAATCTATAAGGAACTTGAACAAATTGACAATAAACAACCCCATTAAAAATTAAGAACATGAACCGACAGTTCTCAAAATAAGACATCCAAGCAGACAACAAACATGAAAAATGCTCAGTGTCATCAGAGAATCATCAGAGAAGTACAAATCAAAACCACAATGAGATACCATCTCAGATGAGTGAGAATGGCTATTGTTAAAAAGTCAAAAAATAGCAGATGTTGGTGAGGTTGCAGAGAAGAGGGAATGCTTATACACTATTGATGAGAATACAAATTAGTGCAGTCTCTATGGACAACAGTATGGGAATTTCTCAAAGAACTAAAAATAGAACTACCATTTGTCCCAGCAATCCCATTACTGGGTATATAACCAAAATGACACTTGTATTCATACGTTTATTTCACTGCTATTCACAGTAGCAGAGACATGGAATCAACCCAGGTACCCATCAACAGTGGATTGGATAAGGAAACTGTGGCATATATATAAAAATAGGAATACTACATAGTCATAAAAATGAATGAAACAATGTTCTTTTCAGCAACATGGATGAAACTGGAGGCTATTATCCTAAGTGAACTAACGCAGAAACAGAAATTCAAATACCACATATTCTCACTTATAAGTGGGAGTTAACCATTGGGTACACGTGGACACAAATATGGGAACAATAAACACTAGAGATTCCAGGAGTGAGTAGGAGCAGGGTGTTGAGAAACTTCTTATCAAATACAATGTTCACTGCTTGGGTGACAGGATCATTAGATGCCCAAACCTCAGCATCATCACACAATATATCTATGTAACAAGCATGCACGTGTACTCCTGAATTTAAAATAAGAAAGAATAATTTTTAAACAATAAGACAGAACTAACTTGGTTTTAAAATAAATAAAGAAAAGCATTGTCTCCTTCAAGACCTATTAAATCATAAGCTCTGGGAGATAAGGCCCAAAACGTTGTGTATTTACAAGTCCTCCAGGTGATACTTATATGGGCTAAATGTTGAGACCTAATAGGTTCCTGCAAAGGTAAAATTCAAGTTTTAATTGCACTCAGCAGGCTGCAGATGATAGAAGAGAGGGAACATGGCAGTACATACAAATGAATGATGGAAAACAAACAAACAAACAGGCATTCCTAGTTGGAGCTAATTTGCTGACTTCCCTTGCGAGATAAGATTGGAATCAATGATAGACTCGTACCTACCATAGTATCTGCAACATTCTAATAGTGTTGCATAGCCAAGTTGTCAAGGGAATGGGTTTTGGTGTTCTAAACAATGAGATTCTGTCCTGGCTTCCCTGATAATCAACTGTGTCATCTGAGCTTCAGGACTTTTATCTAAAAAATAGAAGTAACAATGTGTCTGTCACTATAGATTTGTTTTAATAATAAATGATAAATGTCATTTGCAACAACATGGATGGAACTAGAGGTCATTATGTTAAGTGAATTAAGTCAGGCACAGAAAGATCACATGTTCTCACTTATTCGTGGGATCTAAAAATCAAAACAATTGAACCCATGAAGTAGAGTAATGGTTAACAGAGGCTGGGAAACCTGTAGTCGGGAGTTGGGGGTCAGGGAGAGGTGGGGATGGTTAATGGTTAAAAAAAAATTAGAAAGAATGTATAAGATCTACCATTTGGTAGCACAACAGGGTGACTACAGTCAGTAATAATGTACATTTTAAAATAACTAAAACAGTATAATTGGATTGTTTGTAACACAAAGAATAAATGCTTGAGGGGATGGATTCTCCATTCTCCATGTGATTATTACACATCGCACACCTGTACCAAAACATCTCATGTATGCCACAAAAATATGTACCTACTATGTACCACAAAACTTAAAAAAATATAAAAAATAATGGTAAAATTGCAAGAGTGCATCTTGTGTTCTACTTAACCCATAGAAGGTAGTCTATGCATGATAGTGATTATTATGTGTGGTTTAAGCATTTGGTCATAAATTATACATGTAATTACCGTATATCTGCCTAGAATTTCCCACAATATAATAAAGTGATTCTCATCTAAACTCCCTGTGTCATAAGCCAATTAGTAAGCCTATTCTAGTGTGGTGAGTGTAAGCATATTCTCCAATCCCACAGTGCCCCTTTGGTTCACCACTACTTATTGTTGAGTTTATATTTATCCTATTCACACAATACAAGAGGTTACTTGATAGCTACAGTGAAACAACTCAATAAGATCAGAGGCAAAATAAATTCTGTGTTATGATACTATTAATTTGGTCAAAATATATTCCATACATCATATCATGACCTACTAAAAGACAAAACATAATTTTGACTAAAAGGATAAAAGAAAGAGCTCCCATATTTTTTCTCCTATATTATATTAAGAGGCTTCAAGGAATAAAGTTGGAATGGATTTCCTTTACTTTCCATCTGCTCACATTGATTTAAGCCTACTGAGGTTCTAGCAAAAATCTAATTTGAAGAACTTTAACCATAGTGTAGTGTAAAGAGCACTAGACAGAGTTTGAGTATCAAGTGCCAGTTGAGTCACTGTGAGATCTTGGGGAAGGTATTTCATTTCTCAGAATCCCAACATTTCTCATTTGTAAAATGAAGATATAATGATGCATCCGTTCTCCTTCAGAGGGTTATGTGAGATGAAAAAGCACGTGAAAATACTTTTTAAAATGTGCAAACATTAGCTATTATCTATTCCCAGTTGCTCTATTGGGGAGTATTTCTTCATATTTTACCATAAGGTTCACATAACCCTCCTGACTGCTTTACCTTACTTGTACATATCTGTGGATGCATCTTGGTTTTGATTTGTAATAGATTCATGCACAGAATAAACACCATAACCATCACCTTGCTTTGCTATATAATCAGACATTTTAGTTTTGCCCTGTTAGAGAAATAAAAATTCCTTATGGTCTCAAATTGTCTACTGATGAGTGAACTGCATTGCTCCCCCAACATTTATAGTCTTTAAGAAATGGAGACACCAGGTATAGTGTTTATTATAAGAGGCATTAATAATAGCCTGAGGAATAAAGGCTGTCTGGGATATGTCAAGTGGTTCTAGAATACTGTGCCTCACAGTTCAGCAAATAAAGCCAACCTAAAAAGCAGGTGGTGAATCCTAATTCAGGGAAAGCTGTATGCTGTAACAGGTTGTTCTTAGAGCTAAGGAAAGTCTTTGTCATCTGTCTGAGCATAAGGTGCTCTGATATTTGGGAAATGGGTAAATAAAGAGCTACTATGTAAGTTGTAGAGGGCTGGCCAATTATAAAAATAGGATATAGGACATGAATTAGCATTAAAATTGTATAGAGGCAGCACTGGGTAGAATATTGGTTTAGAATAGGACACGGATAAATTTAATTCCTAGTTTTCTTACTTACTGTGTAGGTTAGGGAAAGTCATAGAAATATCTGAACCTCTATTTTCTTATCTATTAAGTGAGGATCATAATTTCTACTCCAAGAAGCTGTTGCAGGAATACAGTAAGAGGTTACATGTGAAAGTATTTATCTCAGTGCCTGACCCAGAGAAGGTACTAAATAATTGTTTTTATTAGTTTTCCTGTGTATATTTTGCCTTTCTTTTCCTTTACCTGCTCTCCTTTTCTTCATATTTTCTTTTATCTTTCCTAGGACTCAAGTCATCCTTTATTTGAGGATTTGGAAGGCATTTTGAGAACTTATACATGGACTCCAAACTAGCTTGGTGTCATTTTTATTATCATTGTAATAGTTGTGAAAATGACTCTTTAATAGTTATTTCTGGATATTAAAATACATGTATTGCCCATATATAAAAACAAAAACCAGCGAGTAATCAAAAAGAGAAGCAATTAAGCTTGTAATCTCAGCATTTTGGGAGGCTGACGTGGGTGGATCACCTGAGGTCAGGGGTTCAAGACCAGCCTGGCCAACATGATGAAACCCCGTCTCTACTAAAAATACAAAATTAGGCTGGGCGCAGTGGCTCACACCTGTAATCCCAGAACTTTGGGAGGCTGAGATGGGCAGATCATGAGGTCAGGAGATCAAGACCATCCTAGCCAACATGGTGAAACCCCGTCTCTACTAAAAATAAAAAAATCAGCTAGGTGTGGTAGCATGTGCCTGTAATCCTAGCTACTTGGGAGGCTGAGGCAGGAGAATTGCTTGAACACGAGAGGCAGAGGTTGCAATGAGCCAAGATTGTGCCACTGCACTCTAGCCTGACAACAGAGCTAGACTTTGTCTCAAAAAAATAAAATAAAATAAAAATACAAAATTAGCCAGGCATGGTGGTGCTTGCCAGTAATCCCAGGTACTTGGTAGGCTGAGGCAGGAGAATTGGTTGAACCTGGGAGGCAGAGGTTGCAGTGAGCTGAGATCATACCATTGCATCTAGCCTTGGCAACAAAGTGAGACTTTGTCTCAAAAAAAAAAAAAAAAGGCAGTTAAGAACAAAGACCTACCTCGGAGAGACGGTTGATTCCAGGGATGTGGGGCAGGGAAAGTACAAGGTGAACCTGAAAAATTTTGTGGTGCTGGAAAGTAGGCGCAAAGAATGATTGATATATGTTCATAGACCATAGGACCAAGCGTGAAGGGGGATATTTTGCCCAAATTCAGAACAATTGGAGCAGCAATGTAAATAATATTAATAAATCATAACTCACTGTATATAAATTCATGAGTTCATACAAATATGAATAATAATAAATGATATAGAAAAAAATAGGGGAGAAGGGAAAGCTTTTCATTACAGCAGAATTCCAACAAATGAATGCAGAAGAAACAATGAAATTAGGAAATTATCATTTGGTAAATATCAGAAGCAATATTTAATTCAGTCAACAGTCGTCATGCTAAAACTAGTGGGTGAACGTTTGTTGTGGAACAGGATATTTATGCCTTCCACAAAACACTTATTAATTACAAAAGGAAAAATAGTAACTTTACAGTGGAGAAACCTAGTGGACACCACCTCCACTGAATGATCAAAGTTAACATTACCAGTAATGAAACAAACTGACATCGTGGTGTGTTGATATGAGGTTCTTGAGTATACAACCTCCCTTCTGTGGTATTCCTACCAATAAATCCACAACTTGAATCTAATCATGAGGAAACATCAGACTGCTCCAGTTTGAAAAAACAGTCATGAAAATAACTGGTCTGTGTTCTTTAAAAATGTCAATGTCATGAAAGAGAAAGAAGAACTGAGGAACTGTTTTCGATTAAAGGAGACCAAACAGACATGACATCTAAAAGAAATACATGATCCTGGTATTGACTCCTAGAAGAAAAAAATATGTATCTTGGTAGTATTTTTGTTAATTTTCTGATTTTGGTAATTACAGTGCAAGTATATGAGACAATATATTTGTCTTTCTAGAAATAAACCCTGAAGTATTTAGAGATAATGGGGCATCATGCTGGAAACTTAATCTCAATTTGGAAGAAAAATTATAAATGCATTTATTTACATATGTATATATGTATCTATATCTATTGAGAGGAGTGGAGAATGATACAACAAACATGATAAAAGTATTGACAATTAGAGAACTTAGATGAGGACATATGGAGATTCTTTATACCATTCCTACAGTTTTTCTTTAAAATTGTATTTTAAAAAGTTAAAAATATTATAATAACAAAGCAGCTTGACCATTGACAGATGTTGGCTTAAGCCTTGGCTCCACTCATTAGCTGCATGACAGTGGGAATCTTACCTAAATTCTCCATGCTCACATTTTCTCCTATGTAAATGAAGAAAATAATATCAATCTCCTGGGGTCATTAAAAGGATGAAATGAAACAAATCATGCTGGCTGCTTACCACTGTGTCTATAATGTATGACACACTCAATAAATTGGAGCTCTTGCTGTTATTATGGTCATATTACAGACCTAAAACGAATTTAGCACATCATTTTCTCTGAGGACTTTCCTTTAGAATTCCTCCATGTACTCATAGTCCCTTATATCTAACTTTATTTTACTACCAGTTAATACGGTGTTGTAATTATATGTTTGCATGCCTATCTTCTCACTATTTAGGTAGTTTATTGAGGCTGGCAAACCTGTTTTTTCATCATTGTGGCCCTTGTGCCTTGGATACAGATGAGCCTAATATAGGTGCTCTATGACTATGGTTGACTAAATGGTGGTAAGGAGAAGCACTAGTAGAGCAGAGAATTCCGATAAATCCAAATACGTAAGAAGATGCTAGTTTATTTGCACCAAGCAAATGTTTCTTATATTCTTTAAGGCTACATACATCACCTGTAATAATGATTGAATTTGAGACTCTCGGTTCATTAGGGTAATCGACTATAGGAGATTGGTTATGAGTCCTGAAACGATGCAAATGAATGGATGTTTTACAAGTACTGTCCTTTGGAATTTGGCAGCCTGGACTTGGAAAATTTTTCACTGAGATGCTCAAGCCATCATGATCAGCTATAATTCAAGACAAATGAGAACAAAGAGTGTTTACCTACTGCTCATGAGAAATTTCAATTTCTTAGCTTTTCAGCCCAACATGCAAAAATTTGTGCCAGATTATAGTGTAGTTTTGCAGAGCAGACAGATGGTTCCATTACAAAATCATTTATTTAAAATCCTGCCTTGCTTCATCCAAGGTACCCATTTCCTCACTAATATTATTGGCATTCTTTAATTTTCCTTTCTTTTCATCTTTAATTACTGTGTTTTGCTTCTCTCTGAGATCCATTAAGGTATCACCCAGTGATAGAACTGAAATAAATTTTTCCTGATTTACATTCGGGGTGATTTTTCTTATTCCTTAGATTATTTGAAAAATTCTCTATATTTGCTCAAGAATTAAAATGCCCTTCCAATACCTTTTTTCATTTTGAGATATACCACTGAAAACATTCCCCATAATAATTTTTCTGTGGTCTTTGGAAGAAATTTGTCATTCAATTTGAAGGAAGACTAAAAATGGTCAAATGTTTGTGCATCTAAATATGGTAAATGCCTCTACAAATAAATATTAACTTCATTTTTACTTGACATACTTACATAGCTGCTTGAAATCGTTTTGCCTCCCTTTTCAAAACTGACAAAGAGCTCTTTAGGGGGATATTTGTAAGGGATAACATTTAATGCCAAATATCAAAGATCTTTGGATGTGTTTATGTTTGTTGTATATTATTTCTTATACATGCAGAAAACATTATACATGCATGTATAAGGAACAAATACATGGTTATGTTTTATTTTAATAAACGGTGAACAGAAACTCATAGAAAAGTGTCATAGAAATCATTAAGACATAAGAAATCTTGAAGTATTTGCTTGGTTGGCTATTAGCTATACATGGCAATAGCTCATGACTCGTTTAGGATTCTCAATACTCTAGAGTAATCAACATTTCTTGTCCAGGCTTTAAAATAATCAATACCTCAACTATATTCTTGTAAAGAGTTTGAAATGTATTCTTATGAATCTTACAAAAGACAAGCAAGTAGCATTCAAAACAAATTTATCTTCTTTGGGTGCTTTTAGCTATCATGTGTGTCTGTTACGTTTTAAATAAGTATTTTTGAATTAAAGGAGAGAATAAAAAGCCCTATACAATTTCCCTGTTGGTTATCAGTAAACACCCACAAATCTTTTAAGAAACATCATTAAATAAAGTGACCACTAAGAAGTAGAAGGTTTAAGAAGTAGAGTGGCTGAACATCATAGCTTCATTCACAATGCAGTTATGTTTCCAAGACTCCATCATGACCTCAAAAGGCATCACAATTTTTCAAGTGTCTTTGTTGATACATGTAAGTTGAAAGTGCAGTTGGTTGAGAGCTGCTAATTCTTATGTGATCCTTTTAGGTTGAACAGAAGTCTATATTTCTTTCCTGTTAAATGCACACCTTAACATATTTAAAAGTTGACTTGAGGAAGTCATGATTAAGTATACATAAAAACCATCCTGTGATCTTTGAAAGTCCAAGATCATTCCAAGACTGCTGCCATTTAAATAAATTTTTGGAAACTGGAGAAGGAACTATGTAAAGGGTCAGCTTGTAAAGATCAAGAAATGTATCAATAAACCCAAAGAGTTTCTGAGAAGCATGACAGCCTCCTTGAGTGTTCTTTATTTTGCATAGTAGACTTTTTTTGTGTGCCATAATGCCTACCAGACTTTCTATTCCATTTTTCTCTCAAATGTGAATTACTTAGCTCAGAATTCAGCTTAAGTGTTACATGCAAAAACATACACAGGAATAGAAGAGAGATATGCAAAGTCACTGTAAGGCATAGGCTATTGTTTTTTGATTAGAATAGAATTGTCTCACAGAAATAAAGAATATAAAGAAAAAACTTTCCATCAGACAAAGAAGGTCATTCACTAATTCATTTACTCTTCAATTACTATTGAGATGATATTTGAGCCTTGGGTTATGCTAAGCAGGCACTGGGAATACAAGGAGAAAAAGGAGACATTGAGAAACCAGCACTATTCAAGCTTTTCCAAATGCTGAACAAGAGTAAGAGTGCCCAGGCAAGCAAATGCTACACTCTCGCGCATCTGGCAGGTATATCCCTATTTTGGACCATCTGATGCTGGTATAAGAAATGTGAATAACTTCTCCTCCTGCTTTTGTTCCTTACTCACAAAGCATTCTGATTATACTAATGTGCTTTCCCGCGTAATACAATAGAGAGAAAACACATTTACTCTATGACCCCAGTTATATATCCACCAGGGGTGAGAGACTTGAGCAGTGATATTTCACATTTGCAATCACATAGATTAATACTGTAGTTTAAAGGCTTAACTATAATATAGTAACACTGTGAGCCAATCTTACCAAATACTCTGCTTGAAGGTCTTTGTATAATGCAGTTTCTGCCTCTCAGGCTGAGCAGACTTTCTTTAGACAACTGTTCCATTTAAATCTGTAATTATACTTGTATATATGTACTCGGGATTTTCTCTGCTTTATTCGTATGCCCTCTTACCTTCACTATATATAGACAAATGTTGAGGTTTTGGATTTCTTTAGTAAAGACTTCTGGAAAGACTTTCTCTTCATTAAAAAAAAATACCCTCACTTCATCCCATTAAATTTATGACAAAAAATTACTTTTAAAATTGTTAACTTAGTACATATGATAGGTAGAAAACATCTTGGCCTGAACCCTTCTGTTTCTTCTCTGTGTGACATGTATATAGACCTGGCAGGCACTCGGTGTCCTTGATTAGATGGTTGCTAATCAGGAAAGGAGGACATTCCAACTGTGCTCTCCGGTGACAGAGATTTGTGCTCAGAAAGAAGCTTATATTTTTTGCCTCCCTCTGTCCCTTCAGTCATCACATCCAAGTTATTTTCCAATTTTTGTTGCTGTCTGCTACCTATACTAAATGAATACTAATGGTGTTTATAAAAACCTTTGTATCTATCTAAGCTGTTAGCCTGTTAAGGTCATTTTCTTGGAACCATTTTCTTATTTCAGGGTTTGTCTTTCCTTCATCATTCTGCCCTTGTCTCTACTGAAAAGATAGTATTTTCTTTTTTTTTTTTTTTAAGCATATTCAAAGACAATGAAGTCTTTTTTTGGTTAGATGTCATCATTATAGGTATGGATGGATCCCTTCACATCAACGTCCTCCCCAAAGACCCTGAGAAACATCTTGAAAAAGAAAAGGATGGTTTTTTGGAGGGCCTGGAAATTAAATCAAAGCAATATAAAACTCACTCATTTAACTGCCCTGAGTGAAGGCTAGATATATCTAATCCATTCAAGATGGCTAATTCAAATAATTACTTAGGCACTTTTATATTGCAAGTCCCTGTATGACCTGAAATCAGCTACCCAGTAATCCTCAGAAATTTGAACTAAGAACATTTTTTATGCATACAACTTCTGTAAAAGTTCACTTCTTACTGAAGGATGAATCCTTGGGAATTCTTGTCTCTGATGTAGAAGGGTATCTTGTTGCTATGCACCATGTCATCATTGGGACTCAAGCCAAGTACATGCTAGAAAGCCTCAACTGTTGATAGATGGCAAGTACATCAGCTTGTTTAAAATATCATGGGGTTCTCCAGGCATTTCATTTTCTAATTGTGAACAATTATTTGCATTTAATTTAGATCTCATCTTGCTGCCTGGAAGTCAGATGGCAACACCACCAGAGCCAGAGGAAGTAATTACATAATCTCCAATATCTTTCCATCAATTAATTTATTTGGATGAGTTTAAATGGTAACATAAGGAAGTGCTTGATAGTGTTAGCTAAAGGCAGGCAAAGGGGGGTGATTGTAAAGTGAGTCATCCACATTTTCCAGCTCAGCTGTATTATGGTTAGCTCATGCTTATTAAAGCAACATTGCAATCTTGAATTTGCAGTAAAGATTAATGGAAGTCCTAGTAGGGTTTAGCAACATATTTAGCAATCTTTCTGATAATTTACCAGGGTTCTTGTTCAGTTAATTTAATTAAAATCAGAAAGTTATAAGTTAGTGATAAAAATAACCACTTTGAAGGTTGTTGTAAGGATCAAATGAGGTCATATATGTGATTTCCTTCAGTTACTGGCCACTGGCTGGCTCTCAATGTACAAAATTCAGTGTTTTTGTTACTATTAATATCAATTTGTTTCTAAAAAAATACAATAACTTTATGAGACAAAATATCTCAATAACAAAATCATTTTTACTAGAAACAAGAAAGAGAAAAGAGTTATTATTTGTTATTTTTTCAAATGTTAAGAAGAACAACAGAGGCCCAAATGACTAATTTTGTTTTTTATGAGTTATCACACATTTCATGGATTGGGGTCTTCAAACTTTTGGTGTCCGTAGTCCTCTTTGCTGAGATAAAAGGCCATAAAGACATCTAGTCAACCTACTCCCAGATGCCAACCCCAAATCAATCAATCTGGGAAACTGGAAATTAGAAGGAGCAGGGGTGATTAGAAGGATCAGGGATGTTTAAAAGGGAAGAAAACTAATATTTTGTGCTATGTGTTTAGAGCTGAGCCAGATACTTGACATAAACCTATGGGCAGACTTTGGAATTAACCTCAGTTACTGCTGTAAGTACATCATTCCATTTTCATAGTTATGGTGTTACTATTAACTCTTGCACTTGTGCAGTAAGGTGGGTGAAGAGTTGTGGGGGATAGGATTGGGAATAAGAACAAATATAAAGGATGGTAAAGCCAGACTATGAGAGGAGATATTTTCAGAGGCTTTCTGCTTCTTCTCCTGTTCCCTCTCCTTTCACCCATACCTGTGGGTGGCCACTCTACAGTTATCCTAAGATGATGGAAATAAACTGCATTGCTTATCAACACCATGTGAGCAGCAGTGCAGTAGCTGTCCAGGCCTTCCAGGCTATGTTTGTGAATTTCCAGCCACAAAGCAATTCAGATTAAAGGGACTTCCTCTTTCATCTCTTCTCTCCCTTCTCCCTCTGCTGACAGGGAACATTATCCTGATACCATAGGCATATTATCTCATCTGCTTTTCAAAAAGGAAAAAAAAAAAAAAAAAAAAAAAAACCTTTATAGCTTACTGAGGATTATGAGGCAACCATATTAATTCCATCCTTCTTAAGTGGTTTATCTGTGTTGATGTGGGATGTGGGTGAGGGTGGACTCCTCCATGCATGCCCCTTGCTTTACAGTTGGCAAGAGCTAGTAGGGAGCAGAAAATGCATGTGTCTGTGTGTATATGTATAAGAGGCAGTGACCTCTAACTGCATCCCAAGGATAAGTACAAAATGAATGATTTCAGGTTATCTATTGTTTTGAATTACTAATGTTTATCTTTTCCTCTAGCAAGAAAAACATTTACACACCGACTATCTTCCTTTAAGCTTTCTTTAACGTAGAATATTCTTAATCCATCCCCCATGATATTTCTTCATGGAAACTGTAAATGTTTAAGCATACTCCTTTCAAAAAAAATTCTTCCTTTATGTCTTCCTCCCATTCTGGATGTAATTTTCTCCCTCTGCTTCTATTTATGATTTTCTTATCTCTTTCCTATTCCATTTCACCTCTTTTCTGTTGTGCTTCTTTTCACTGCATTATCTTATCCTAAAAGGCTCCTTATTTTCTACACGGACTATATAATCCTGCCTTCCTCTAGTTAATGAAAAGTAGTTTCCTCACACAAATTTTTCACACTCAGAAGACATCATGAAAGTAACTTGCATCTAAACTAAAAAAAAAAAAAAAAGAAACCCTTAACATGTCAGAAGTGCAACTGATGAGTTTCTGATTCTCAGAATGCTTATCTGAACGTCTCCAAATTTTGAGATTCATCAATGTCTAATAAATATATCACTTGCAAACTCTATTAAGCAACAGTCACATATCAAGCTCCACATGCAATCTGGAATACCTAAACAGCCATGGCGCCCTGACATACTTTTTGGGCATTTCAAATCCTCATCTGTGAAATGATAGTGTACTTTTTCAAACTCAACACAGACATAAGCAACTCAATATATCTTTGGGATGCCAGCAGCTCTGGATGAGTCCAAGAGCTGTTTGATGCACATGACAGAGCCTGTTCTCAGACTTCTCTGCCTCTTCTTTCTCTCGAGTTTGCTTTCCTGGCAGTGACAATAATGAGGCATCTGCAAGCAAGTAGCCGTAGTTAAGGATATTTCCCATCCCACACTCCCTCAGTAAGCCCACTCGCTGTGGCAGAGTGAGAGTATTAAAAATGTGGAAACTATGGCAGGGAAACACTGGAATCTTTCCAATCACTGCCTCCAGTTGGAATTACTTTTTACTAAACTCATTTGTCCCTGGAAACTTTTCATTGTTCACAGCATGAAATTTGGAGAAAAAAAGGACCTGAGTTCAAGTCATGACCCTGGAACTCACTGGCTTAGGCTTCTTCCCATATCTAGACTTCAGGCTCTTCATAAATGAAATGCTGATGATTAAAATAGTACCTCTTTCATAGGTTGCTATGAGTAACCAAGTAAATATTGCTTACAAATTGTGTGGCATATTGCCAGGCAAATCATAAGGGTTTAATCAATCGTATTTGCTATTTTTAATAGAATTTTATCTTATACTCTCTTCCAACCTCACCAAAACTGCTGGACTTCTATGAAAGAAGAATTAAAAAACAGAAAACAAAAAAACTTAAAGTAATATCCTCTAGCTCTTGTCATTGTGTTCTACAACATTCATTCATAATAATGACTGACAAGACAATGTTATGCTGCTGCAACAAAGAATTCTAAAATCTCAGTTTTTCATAGCCCACTGTCAGTTTGAACAATTGACCCTCCTTGACTGATCTCCTAGTGCAACTATGGGATCCAGGCTTCCTGCATCCTATTATATGGCCATATCTGAGTTTCTCATCTTTTGGGGAATAGAAAGCATGAATTTTCATGGAGTGGTAAGCATGATGAGACCCTGGATAGGGGATATAGCACTTCTGCTAACTTTCCACTTGCCAGAATCAGTCACATGGCACCAATATAACTGTGAACCCAAGAGAAGTAGTAGTATGGGTGAACATCTAGAAAGCCTATGTCACTATGATGATCATAGTGAGGAGAGGATGAAAGTGTCTTAGAGACTTTGTTACTGCTGGGTTAATATGATACAAATATTAGGCTGCTTTCTCAGCTAGACACCATACACAAACGTCTCAGATGCCAAAGTGGTTTGAAGTTGAGCACTACAGAACTGAGAGATGAACAGATGATTTTTTCCTTTATGTATGAACTTTAAATTCTTTCAAATCAGTTTAGTATTTTCTTGATGTTGTCTTTTATTTATTATACTTTAAGTTCTAGGGTATATGTGCAGAATGTGCAGGTTTGTTACATAGGTATACACGTGCCATGGTGGTTTGCTGCATCCATCACCCTGTCATCTACATTAGGTATTTCTCCTAATGCTATCCCTCCCCATCCCACCACACCCTGCTATCCCTCCCCTAGCCTCCCACCCCCTTGACAAGCCCTGGTGTGTGATGTTCCCCTCCCTGTGTCCATTGTTCTCATTGTTCAACAACCACTTATGTGTGAGAATGTGTGGTGTTTGGTTTTCTGTTCTTGTGTTAGTTTGCTGAGAATGATGGTTTCCAGCTCTATCCATGTCCCTGCAGAGGACATGAACTCATCCTGTTTATGCCTGCATAGTATTCCATGGTGTATATGTGCCACATTTTCTTTATCCATTCTATTATTGATTGGCATTTCGGTTGGTTCCAAGTCTTTGCTATCGTGAACAGTGTCGCAATAAACATACATGTACATGTGTCTTTATAATAGAAAGATTTATAATCCTTTGGGTATATATTCAGTAATGCGATTGCTGGGTCAAATGGTATATCTGTTTCTAGATCCTTGAGGAATCGCCACACTGTCTGCCACAATGGTAGAGCTAATTTACACTCCCACCAACAGTGTAGAAGCATTCCTATTTCTCCACATCCCCTCCAGCATCTGTTGTCTCCTGATTTTTTAATGGTCACCATTCTAACCGGTGTGAGATGGTATCTCAATGTGGTTTTGATTTGCATTTCTCTAATGACCAGAGATGATGAGCTTCTTTTCATATGTTTGTTGGCTGCATAAATGTCTTCTTTTGAGAAGTGTCTGTTCATATCCTTTGCCCACTTTTTGATGGGGTTGTTTTTACAACCATCTGATCTTTGACAAACCTGACAAAAACAAGCAATGTGGAAAGGATTCCCTATTTAATAAATGGTGTTGGGAAAACTGGCTAGCCATATGCAGAAAGCTGAAACTGGATCCCTTCCTTACACCTTATACAAAAATTAACTCTAGATGGATTAAAGATTTAAACATGAGTCTTAACACTATAAAAACTCTAGACCTAACACCATAAAAACTCTAGAAGTAAGCCTAGGCAAAACCATTCAGGACACAGGCATACACAAGGACTTCATGACTAAAATACCAAAAGCAATGGCAACAAAAGCCAAAATAGACAAATGGGATGTAATTAAACTCCAGAGCTTCTGCACAGCAAAAGAAACTATCATTAGAGTGAACCGACAACCTACAGAATGGGAAAAAAATTTTGCAATCTACCCATCTGACAAAGGGCTAATATCCAGAATCTACAAAGAGCTTTTTTCATTCATTCATTCATTTTACTCTATAGAAACTTCTGAGGCAAGTGAGCATGCCTCATTTTCGCCACTGATTTAGTTAATTGGAATAAGAGCTACGTAAAAAGTGAAGGAGGGAGCTACAGCTACACACATTAACATGGATACATCTAAAAAACAGACATTTAAGCAAAAGAACTAAGTGGCAAAAAGTAACTGCATGCTTTTGTGTTAAAAACCTAGAAAAATTAAATAACATATTGTCTCGGGGAAGTATGTGAGCTGTAAAATTACACAGAGAAGTAAGAAAATAAAAAATTCAAATTTTGGCATAGTGTTTACCTCTGGGAAAGAGGAGAAGGGGGGCAATCAGAAAGAAACTTGGGTGTGGGCACTTCAAAGGTTCTAGTTATGTTCCCTTTTTATAGTTGGGTGGCCAAGTACACACAGATTCATCTTGCTCTCAGTATTTAACCTAAATAGGTATGTTTTATACTCTTTTCTAAACATACTTAATAAAAACAAACGAGGCATAATTAGAGCTGGACTTGTTCTTTGGTACTTTTGTTTTATACCACATTACATTATTTTGCAACTTCATATTTGGATGGGTGTACTTGGATGTAACATTTATATGTAGTCTCCAGTTTAACTTGAATTTCAGAAAGTTAATTAAATATCTGCTGCCTAATATCAAATTCAAAACAAGGTAAGTGGACCCCTAGCACTCTAACTATGTCTGATCCAAATTCCACAGTGATTCATTTATCTAATGTTGTGTATTAAATCACCCCCAAACAGTGGCTTTTAATGACAGCAATCATTTTGTTGTTTAATGATTTCTCCAGATTAGGATTCCAGGAAGCCTGTGGCTGGACGCATCTTGCTCACAATCTCTCATGTGGTTGCAGTCAGATGATAACTAGAGCTAGGGAATCTGGGAGCTGGCTGGGCATCTCTCTGTCTTTGTAGTCTCAGGGCTTCTCCATGTGATCTCTTCACATGGGTTAGCTTGGGCTTCCTCACAGTATGATTCTGCTTCAGGGCGACCAGACTGCTGTCATGGTGACTAAGGGCTCTAACGTGGGGTTTGAGTGAAGTTACAGCAGAATTGCTTTTTATGTCTTCAGCTGGGACATCAGGCGGTGTCACTTCTGTTGTATTCTATTGGTTACGAGTGTATCCCAGGCCCTTCTGGATTCCAGGAGAGAGCAATTAGACCCCTATATTGATGGGAGAGTGGCATGTGGACAGGAGATAGATGCTGCTGTGACCTCTTTAGAAAATATAATCTGCCACACGTGTAATTGGAATGGTGACAGTATAATTTGTTATCCAAAATAGTACTATCTTTTTAGACCAAAAGGAGGTGCTAGTAGTTACACAGAGATAACAAATAAAAATCTGGATTATACTGGACATACCATGACATATGGTCACCCTGGTAATAGGGCAACTAATCTTAAGAATTGGATTGGGCATTTCCTACCTGAAGATACCATTAAAAATACATCACCTTTGTGATCTGCCTCATCGGAATTCAGAACCTTTATCTCACATAGACAAAATTGCACAGACATCAGAAGATGTTTAAAAAAGAGTAATCAGAATGGAAAAATGCTTTGTAATTGCTCTGTGTTCTCGCTTTCATTTTATCATGGCTAGGTCACCCTTCCCTCCCACAGAGAGTCAAATATTTAAAATTGCAAGTTGAGAATATTATCAGTGACACAAATAACAGAAATTTTAATGTCTCTGAACAACAGGCACTTTAAACTCTATGCAGATATTCTACTGATGATTAATAATCCTACTTCTTGCTGGGGCTTTAACCCAATGCTTCCCATACTGTGTTTTAAGAAACATTACCATAGCTAGGTAGCGCATATAAACTATTTTCCATGGTGAAAGCAGTTTGAAATCCTGGTAAATTTTATCCTTCCTCTCAGGATTCACAATTCGTACTAAAGGTTTTGAGAAGTTCAATAATAAGAAACATGTTAAACTTTGTTCTCAATCTAATTTAGCATTTCCAGAATTCATGTGACCATGGAAATAATTTTTTTTTCCCTGAACATCAGCAATTAACACTTGTAGGATTAGTATTCTGTGAAATGTACTTTGGGGAACACTGCTTTAACCTAAGCCAGAACATGAGTCTTTTCAACATTTATCAAGAAACTTGGAATGATCAAATGCAATTAAATCAACTATTTTAAATATAGAGGAACTGAGAAGGAGGCATTTGAACTGTTTTACTAATAGTTTTAAAAAGTTTGTTGCTTCCCTGTTTAAGGGTTTAGATTAATAAATTTGCCCTGGGCTAATTTTTAATGAACATGTTCATCAGATAAAATGTATCCTTCTAAAAAAGTACTTATTGGCATTAAGTACTGATAAGGACATAGTTGTATTCATGCTTTATGTTATATGGAAAAAGGAACCCAGGTTCAAAGGCAACTGTAGATTTTACATTTAGGGGCACTTTTTAAGATGTACTAAATATAAATAAACTTCCAATGTTAGTGCAAGTTGTCCAAACTGGGCAGGATATTGGAGGCGAAAGGAAAATCCCACATTATGGATGAGCACGAAGGTGGTAGAGTTTTTAATACACATTAAAGAATTTCAGAAAATTTAATAAGATAGGGTATTTCATAATTTTAGATACTTGAGAAATAGGTTTTCTTTTTTTTTCCATTTATTTATTTTATTGCATTTTAGGTTTTGGGGTACATGTGAAGAACATGCAAGGTTGTTGCATAGGTACACACGTGGCAGTGTGATTTGCTGCCTTCCTCCTCATCACCTACATCTGGCATCTCTCCCCAACTCTCCACCTCCCACCGTCCCTCACCTATTTCCCCCCAACTGACCCCAGTGTGTAGTGCTCCCCTCCCTGTGTTCATGTGTTCTCATTGTTCAACACCCACCTATGAGTGAGAACATGCGGTGTTTGATCTTCTGCTCTTCTGTCAGTTTGCTGAGAATGGTGGTTTCCAGGTTCATCTATGTCCCTACAAAGGACACAAACTCATCGTTTTTGATGGCTGCATAATATTCCATGGTGTATATGTGCCACATTTTCCCTGTCCAGTCTATCACTGATGGGCATTTGGGTTGGTTCCAGGTCTTTGCTATTGTAATCAGTTCCACAGTGAACATACGTGTACATGTGTCTTTATAATAGAACGATTTATAATCCTTTGGATATATACCCAGTAATGCGATTGCTAGGTCAAATGGAATTTCTATTTCTAGGTCCTTGAGGATTCGCCACACTGTCTTCCACAATGGTTGAACTAATTTACACTCCCACCAACAGTGTAAAAGTGTTCCTATTTCTCCACATCCTCTCCAGCATCTGTTGTCTCCAGATTTTTTAATGATCGCCATTCTAACTGGCGTGAGATGGTATCTCAATGTAGTTTTGATTTGCATTTCTCTGATGACCAGTGATGATGAGCATTTTTTCATATGTTTGTTGGCCTCACGTATGTCTTCTTTTGTAAAGTGTCTTTTCATATCCTTTGCCCACTTTTGAATGGGCTTGTTTTTTTCTTGTAAATCTGTTTTAGTTATTTGTAAATTCTGGATATCAGCCCTTTGTCAGATGGGTAATCTGCAAAAATTTTTTCCCATTCTGTTGGTTGCCGATTCACTCTAATGACTGTTTCTTTTGCTGTGCAGAAGCTGTGGAGTTTGATTAGGTCGCATTTGTCTATTTTGGCTTTTGTTGTCAATGCTTTTGGTGTTTTGGTCATGAAGTCCTTGCCTACACCTATGTCCTGAATGGTTTTGCCTAGAATTTGAGAAATAGGTTTTCTACATGTAGGAATTGAACAAACTCTTCTCACACATCTGTAAGTATACTGCTCATGCCAGAACCATGGTAAAAAGTCCAAATTAACTTCAGTGTATTTCTTTAAATGTAAAAGGAGGCTAACACGGAGTTAAAAAGAAACTCTATAAAATAATACAAAAGGAAACATCAAATAAAAATTAAAGTATATGTTCTAATTAAAATATTATATGTTTATCTTACCTATTATGCATATACTCTCTAGCAGTACAGTTACTGCATACAGAGAAATAAAATTGTGTTGAGAAATTTGCAGTGATAATAAGACAAGCCGGTTAACAGCCCATTTATTAACAACTCTAAAGGGACATTTTACTTACAAACAAAAACATCTACCTTATTATAGATGGTATCGTTTTGCTGCATTGATTTTATAGAAATCGTTAAACCCTCGCTAGACTTCACAAATAGTATTGGTTAAAAACATTCAGAACTTCTCAATTCAAGAAACACTCCTCAACTTCTGAGAGGTAGTTCACCTTAGGGGTTAAGAGTGTTGTCTCTGGAGTCAGATTGCTTGGGTTTCATCTATTGATTCAGCAAATGTCTGTTGTGTGCCTAACATATGTTGGGTGCTGCTGTAGGTAGTGTAGATGGGAACAACAGAGGTTAGAAAACCCCTGCCCTCATTGGGTTTACATTCCATTGATGGAGACAGTAATAATGAAATAAGTAGAATACAGAGTATGTTGATGAACAGCACATGCTAAGGACAAACACAAAGTAGTAATGAGGAATAGGAAAGTTCACTTCTGTAATTTTAGATAGGTGGTCTGGCAAGGTCTCATTGAGAAGGGGATGTTTGAGTAGGGACCTGAATGTAACAAAACAGTAAGCCCTGTGCACATACTAGTAAAGCATTCCAACCAGAGGGAGAGCAATTGCAAAGGCTCCAAGGCAGGAATAAATCTGTAACATTTCCAGAACTGTGAAGAGTCTCATGTAGTTGGAGCTGAATGAGAAAGGACAAGTGGGAAATAAGACTATAGGGATTGAAGGTTAGAGATTGTATAGGACAATGAAGGCCATTCCAAAGACTTTGGCTTTTACTCTGAGATGGGAAGTCATTGGAGGTTTCTGAGCAGAAGAGTTACTTCATCTGACTATGTCTCAGTAGGATCACTCTGGCTTCTAGTTTGAGAGTAGACTGCAAGAGGGGCAAGGGAAGACCTGAGGAGTCTAGTTAGGAGGCAACTGCATTAGGTAAGAGATTTAGTGGCATACACAGGGAAGTGGTAAGAAATATCAGATTCTGCATATGGTTTGAAGAAACATCAGATAGGATGTTTTGATGTTTCCATTGGGTGCAAGCAAAAGAAGAGAGTCAAGGATAATTCCAAGGTTTTTGGTCTGAGTAACTAGAAGGATGCACTTACCATTATGTAAAATGGGAAAAATGTGAGAAGTACAGTTCTGGTGAGGTTGGTGCAGGTAGTGGGAAATCGGTAGTTCTATTTGGACATATGAAGTTTGAGATACATAATATAATTCAAATAGAGATGTTAAGAAGGTTGATGGATACAGGATGGAGTTTAGAAGAAAAGTCTGGGTTGGAGTTAAGCATTTGAGTTTGAAAGTTGGTTCTGACCTTTACAGACTGTGTGGTCTTGGGCAAATTGCTGAGCTGTTCCATTCCTCAGTTTCCTCATCTGAGTTACTGTTGGCACTAAATAAATTTGCACAACATGCTTAGTGCCATGCCTGGCATGTTGTAAGCACACAACAAATATGATTACTTTATTATCTTAAAAGGCATGTAGATGGCATTCTTTCAGTATGACCATAATTTCAATGTAAGTCTTAATTTCTCCATCTCACAGAAGTAATCATTTGATTTACTCAGGCTTGGAACTTCCACGTTACCTCTGGCAGTTCCTTTGCTCTGCTCTGTCTTTTGCATCAGTTCTTTTTCAATATGTCACATTCATTTATTCATCACTTCCCTTTCCTATTTCACCATTCGACTAAAGAGGGTCCCCTGTACGTATAATCACGCAGGCATTGCCACAACACAACTGCAGGAGAATGACGCTGCGGGGGCTGTGTAGTATTGTTGGGGGTGGGGAGGATATATAATAAGCTCTATCTGTGACTCATTTTCAGTATCCTCCACAGAATGAGGTATGGCAGAGTGGCTAGCAGCTTAGGCTTTAGACTCAGACACAAGTGTCTTTGAATCCAGTACTATAACAACATCTTGGACAATTTACGGAACTCCTTAAGTCTCACTTACTCCTCTTTACAAAGAGCATCATAATATCTACTGCCTAGAGTTGTCATGAGAATTAAATAATATATAGAAAGCTCTTAGGACAGTGCCTGTCACATGGTATGTGATCAGTCTCACACAGGGCCAATTTGTATCCGGTCTTTTCACCCTTTATTCTCCAAATATGAATCTTCCCCTATACCAGAGCAGTCTACTTCCCTGGGTCCTAAGCATTCCATGCTTATTCCCTACTCAAAGACTTTATCTCCTATCCAGCGTTTAGAATTCATTCCTGTTTTCTTTCCTTTCCTCCTTGACTACAGTTTAAATCAAATCCTACCTGGTCCATGAAACCTCCCCCTCCTTCCCCTTGACAGTTAACAATATCTGTCCTCTTAAAATTTCTAAGTTTCTCCCTGGTCACATTACCCATTTCATACACGTTTGCCACCTTTTTAGGAAGGTGGTAAGACATAGAGGAAATTATGGTGTTAAGCATTAGACCAGGCTGTAGACTCTACCTATTTGGGCTTGGTTGCCTTGCCTTGCCTTGATCAAATTATTTCATTTCTTCTAGAAGATGATGGTAGCAATAACTCCTATGTCTAAGATTTTCAAAAGAACAAGATGGGATAACTTAATGCACCTTAATTTTGGTAAGTGATGAATAAAGCAAATGTTTGTTTTCTTTTTCTTCACGTGCCTTATTTCTAACTAGATTGTAATATTCTGAAGAACAGGCATTTACGTGTGGATTACATTTATTTGTATTCATGTTAGGATCTACCACAATGACTTTTAAACTATCTTAATAGTAACTCATAGTAAGAAAAATGCATTTCTACCACGTGTTAGCCCCACTCATCAATCTCATACATATAACAAATATGTCTATTTCTACATATAAATGAATATATACATAAACATATATTCACATATATATTAATACACATATTTTTCAAAGCTTTATAAAACAATACCCTTCCTGTATAAGATGCAACCTGCTGTACTTTATTCTCTTTCATTCTATTCCATATTTCATTAAAAATCCAGTTGCCACCTACGAAACTGATTTTATAACTCTCTAATGGGTTTGACTGTAAGTTTTAATCAGTGAAAACACTGAAATATCACATTGTGGGCACCACATAATTGCTGGATGAGTACTTGTGACATGGAAATGTTTTTCACAGTGTCTTCTCCCACTCTCCCTGGCAATCTCCCTGCCAAAAAAGATGAGACAAATGAGATATACATTTCCAGCTTGATAACTTAGACCTTGGGTCACTCTATATTTGGGATGTGTCCTTTTCTACAAACCACACAGCATAAATATGCTATGAACTCTGACAGCCCACTTAGAATTTCAGTGGGTATCATGACACACTGGCCTCCCGCTGGCATCTGCCACTGTGCCAATGCAGCCAGCTACATAAACCCCTTAGGGTTCCGGGCCAGTACTGGGCACTTTGTCCTCTGTGCATGCATTTGACTTTTAGAAAAAAATTTCCAAGGATTATCACTGATTAGCTACTTTTCACATGTTCTGTGAAAAGTTCTGCCTGGTGTGGAATAAACTTACTCTTCACTTTTAACCCCAATCAAATTAAGAATCAATATTCCTTCAAAAGAGAAGGAAGTACAAGAAGGCAGTGCCTCAACATGGGGCCTGTATACTCTTCACACGTCATCTCCAGCACATGAGACCCCCTTCCCAATTCCAATGACTAAACTCCAAGGAAAAACTGAGTTTTCTCCAGAGTTCATCCAAATTCGATCAATGTCTGCAAATGAAACTACTTCCTAAACCTTCTGCCTGAGGCTTTGCACAGTACAAAGTGAGAAAGAAAGCATTTCAGGCACGCCCACTAATCTCTCCCACACACTTTCATGAGTTCTGCTCTTATAAAATTATAGCCTCTGGCACAGAGGACCCTGGCACTCTATTCAAAAAATTATTGGACTAACTAAAATTAAAGCAATATGCACCTGGAAATTAACGACCTCTTGCTGTGCAATAGAAATATGTAGAAAATTACTGCCCACCTGCCCTATACTCAATGAGGTATATCAGCAGCCAAAGAAGCATGTGCCTCAGGTTGTAAAATAATTTTTACTGTATATTTGAAATGGTTCATTGTGACATCAGAAATAGTGTCATAAAATGTAGTATCTTAGAACCAGATATTCATACACAACCCCAGCTTGTATAACACAAATTATATAGATTTTATCATTTACATGTTTCTTGGTGTTTACCACAGATGAGTAAAATGAGATTAAAAAGTCTGCTTTTTCTTGACATTGGGAAGACCTACAAAAATTTATTCAAACCTGAGTTGACTGGATAGATATATTTGGAAAAGAGACAAGTTTTACATATGTAACTGCATTTCAGCAACATTTATTTTTTTCTTTCATTTCTATGTCCATTTCTTCCTTAGCACATAGTAGGGATTCTATCAATAGTGGCTGCCTTGAATGGGTAAATTATTGTCAAGTTGAGCCTCTACAAAAAAAATCAGGTATAGGCGTTTTATCAGCATTAATTGAGGGTCTTCTATATGCCAATTCTTTGCTTATAAGGTAATATGAAAATCAGGAAATCAATGTTATTTGTCTCCCCAAGAAACTCCTGTTTAGTAAGGAGAGTAAATCAAAACAGTTAATTATAGAGAGGTGTGATAACTGTTCTTACAGGACTAAGAAAGGTCTGTGGTAACACAGGAAGAATGATGGCAAAATCAAGTAGTTCATAGAAGGAGGATCATTTTGGTCAAGTATTGACATAGATGACATCCTTTGCACACCATACAGAAATGTCTAATACGGTTTTTGTCACATATTTGCATTCAATCTCAACTCTACCTCTTATAAGGCACTTATAGCCTCTGAAGCTTGGCCTTCTGATGTGTACAATAGAATAATAGTACCTATCTCGAAGGGTGGCGGTAAGGATATACTGAGATGATTCCTGGGTAGTGATGTTATTGGTATCCTGCCCACATCCCCGTACTTCTATTGCTTCAGTGAAGACTGTTCTTACTTCCTACCTGTGTTTTTGCTGAAGAGCTTTGCTTTGTCTGCCCATCAGTGCTGACCTTGCCAGTCATGCGGAGGCCAGAAGTGCTAGAAAATTATCCTCTCACAAGAGTAGCTTAGAGTTAGTAACTGATGGGAGCTGTGGCATAAATACCCTGTCTTCCTTGACCCTTCAATAGTATAAATCTGATGCATATGATTTATAGTTTCCCTGAGTTTCTTTGCAGGATTAAGCTCTAGTCACATGCAGCAGTAGCTGGTTTTATAATGTACCTTTTACCACCTGCCATCCCTTTCCTGTACCATGTCCCTGCTTCCGTACAATGCTCCCTGAAACTTCCAAAAACCACTAACACTTGAATCCTTGTTTCAGGTCTCATGTCTGATCACAGCACTTGGCACAGGGAAAAACAGAAAGTGGTGAGTGAATGCCGAGTGATAGCAGAGCAACATATTGTTTCTTTCTAGTTAGATACCTCAGACACCTCTTTACTTGTCTCCAGGTTAAAGCTGAATGAAAAATCAGGCACAGCATACCAGATATACTCTCCAATTTTCTGTATCTTGACAAATTGCTAGGGGCCCATTATAAGCACATACACAAGACTATTTGTGAATAATGCGTACTATTAACTCTCTAGTTTACCCTTCCTCATTTCTCATTTTGAAGACTCTTTTGTGGATTACATGTTCAAACACAAAATATCATTATCGTTTTTTGATTCTTAGCTATTATTCAGGAAAACAGAAGCCAACTGGGTTTTATCATTCACCTTTGTTACCATGTCCATGGGAGTATGTGATCAATGGAATCAAATAATAATAGAATCTTAGAGCTGAAAAGAACATGCAGATCATGTAGTCCTAGCCCATCATCTATAAATGAGAAAACTTAGATTCACAAAACTAAATGACTTGCCCATGACAACATGGTCAGTAAATTTATTCTGCAAGTCTTTGTCTAGGACTCAGGCAGATAATGAAGGCAAATATGCCAGTATACTGTTCTATGTTCTTTTCGGTCTCCATCCCCATCTCCACTGTTCCTCTACCTTGCTTCCCTTTCCCCTATCAAATCTGTTTTCAGAAATTGACTTAAAATTATTCATAGTGAAAATGACTGGAAACACATTCCACTATGACACATATCAAGGATATTTTAATTTTAGCAGGAATCAAACTGTTCAGCTAAAATGGTAGAACATTTCCAAAATCCACTAGCAGGTAGGACAGGTGAAGGAGGTAAAAAGGATTCTTCTTTGCATACCCGAAATCTCTTCATTTATTACATCCTTCTCTGAGTATGTTGTCCAATATTAGACATAACATGCCTAAATAGTAATGCTATGAGATACTGTGGATAAGAACACACTTAATATAATAAAGTGCCAAGAAGTACCAAAACCAATCTGCAATGGAACATGCCTTTCCAGCTCATCTTCCAAGTGGGAAATAATCTTTCCCATAAAATATATTTCAAATGTTTTTATTTCTACATTCCAGAAAATAGGAATCCTACAAAGAAAATCTAACAAAGAGAATAGAGACACTTTTAGTATATAATAAAACTGTCAGGTAACATGAAGAAATAGAATGTGGCAGAAAATGTACAGATCACAGAAACAAAAGTCTTGAGTTCCTGAATGGTCACTAAACATTTTCAAGCTTCAGTTTTCTTGTCTGACAACTGAGTTACTCATCTTTGCCCTCCCTACCTCACAGGAATGCTGCAAGGATGACACTAATTAAAGGATGAAGATAGAAAGTATACTTGTTGTCAAGTATATGAGTTGACATAGAGGGACTTTATCTGTCATGTTTTCTAAAACAGTCTTTTAATGGCTTTTTATGTTACATACAGAATAATGAATTGTTTTTGTTAAGGTTTAATTTTGCTATCAAACAATGCAGAAACTAAAAACTGGGACTGTATGCTGGGAAAGAACGTCTTCTGTTGACCACCCATTGCTATCGCTTTTGAGCATCTCCATTGTCTAAGTGGAGACTCTCCCCATTTTCTACTAGGCGTAGATTTTTCTAAAAGGTGTTAGGAAAATCACAAATTGGCCACCATTGTCAGTAAATAGTCTTTCGTTAATGCCAGATTCTTCTCTCAAAGTCCAGATGAGAAGCAGGGAGGATAATAAAAACCTTAGAATTTTATAATTGGAAGGAAGTTTTGTTAAATTTTGTCATTTATGACATGAGATGCTGAGTGGTTGCATGACCTTCCTAGGTCCAATAACTATGTCTTATTTTGAGTTCCACCATAGGCAACTGTGAGTCAAACAGTGAGACAAAGAAGGGCAGAAAGCCAATACAGCATACACAATCAAGGCAGCTGCACCTCTGAGAGTTTGAACTTAATTCTATTGGAGAAATTATGGGAGCCAATATAGAACTGGTGCCTCAGAGTTATCTGCCTCAAGGTGATGGAGCTGGAGTTTGTATATCATTGTTTGACGGCTGCTCCCAGGAGGCAATAATATCCCAGAACTTCCAGCCTGCTATACTGGCAGTGGGGTGAGCTCCAGTAGCACAAGAATGCTCTCAAATATTCTCAAAAGGTACCAGTATAGATGCTGGCAGACAGGAGGTGGGGCCTTGTACATTGATGTGTTCAGAATGAGGAGGTATGGGCAGGGCATTGAGAGCATCTGCCATACACCATGAAGTGGCTGAGCCAGGACTTGAATCCAGGTCTTTAGATGCCTGGTCCAGGCATGATCTACTCCAGCACACTGCCTTCTATTATACCTCATTCCAGTTGCCTACTAACCATGTTAGGCTCTGTATTAAATTACTGGATGAAAGCAGGAAATGAGCAATTTTATAAAACAGTATATATTGAAAATATGTAGTGAGGGTCATGCATTGGTATTAGCTTGGTGTTTTAAAGCATTTATTTTCAAAAATGATATTAAGGCAGTCACACTGGGATTTTATAACTACATTGCAATAAACAAGTCTTTGGTTTCTTTATTGACTACACTGAATATATTTTTGTTTATTTAAAAGATTGTTGTGGCTATTTAAGAAAAGGCTTACAGAAATTTGGTAAAGATTCAACTGTACTTCAGGGACATTCACAAAACTTTTTAAAAAAACATTTCTGCCCATGTCAATATGCTTACTGCTGGGACTGGCAAGCCCACAGGCTATATCACCAATCCCAACTCCACTGCTGTTTATAGGGGGGAAATTTGTTATTTATATTCTGTAAAAAATATGGATCTATGGATTTATATCACCTTATTTATCATATGCTTCTAGGTCCTAAGTTATTTTTCTGTAGGGAGTGTAGATGGCATGACCCAAAGGTCAATATGGTTAAAAGTCATGCCAAGAAATAGGTCATATAACAACTTAATAGTGGCATTAAAATAATAACAATAATAAAATAAAAGGCTATCAGTTTAGCTACCATATTTAATAATATCAATCTCTCCATAATGAGCAATGTGTGAGGATTTTGTGTGTGTTTTCAATTAGTGGCCCTACTGGCATCTTAGGAAGAAGGAGGGTGGCATTACGGATGTGAATCCTTCTCCTAAGCTGACTCTCTAAGTTAGAGCAAACATCTGACTTGAACAAGGATATAACCACATTGATGCAAAGGGGCATCTCCTCTGGCTTCTCCCCCAGCCATGCAGAGAGAATGAAGACTGCTCCACGGTTGGAGAGGCTCTGTTTACTGGTGGCCTAAGCACATCCTGTCTTTGCTCCCTTCCAGTTAGTCCAGGAAGCCACACAAAAACAATCTGTAAGAAAGAATTGATTCCTTTTCTCTCTCTGCATCTCTGATTTCCCTGGGAAGTCCAGGTAGATGTTTATCCTCTGAGAAGGGCAGACATTAGTGTTTCCTCCCCCTCATACATTGGGGGCTGTATGGCAAGAAATTGACATATGTCTCTTTGAAGTACTGAACGATAATGACGCAAAATTTTGGAAGGCTGTAGAAGAATTATTCCATTATTTTTAATATGCCAATTCATTATAAACAAATGTTATGAAGCATTTTATCCCTTCTGAACATTCCTTCTTAATATTGCTGTAAACTTAATTAGGATTTACTTGGTTTAAAAAAAAGTAAATTATCTGTCAATTAAGAAGCCAATTTTCCTAATCTTCCACATTTTGTTTTGAACTGTTGATTCTATTTCAAATGATTTTGTGGATTCTCTCTGGAAGATGAAAAAGAGTTCAAAAAAGGAAGTTCTGTCATATAAATCCAGGTGACTTTCTCTTTAGCTTTTGACAGCACCAGTAGTCAAGGGTGCACATTCCATAAAAGGATAGAGAGAGCGCTGAGCTTAAACTCTGCTGTGCTGGGGAATGTTTTCTGCTTAACAAGATGCTTTGGAATTGGCAAAGAGTAAAATAAAGCATTTTCAGTTCTGAGGCTCTTTTACGTGGGCAAAGTGAGAGTATGAAATGACACAATTATATGGATAATTCAGATCAACTGGATTTTAGAATAATTAGCAGCTAACTTTTGGGCATTACTTAGCTGAATAACTGAATCTGTTTGCAGCATCCCCTCAAATCTAATGTATCTATCGTCTCTCCTCCTCAACCTAGACTTCCTTAAGTCAGTCATATTCGCATTTTTGCAAATCAGAAAACTGTCAATTTTCTCCTCTCCATGTATTTTTTTACCAAGGGCAGTTAATTCTTCTATCAAAAGGATTATGAGGTCTCCCTCATCTTAGGACTGTAGTAACACAAGAGTAATAACACATCATTTTTACTCTATTAAAGTCCTAGTTATATGTCTTTTGATTTCTACTCTGTAATATCCAAAGCTGAATTACTTAAAGATATTTCTTTCATTAAAGTCGTCCTTTTACTTAATGACCTATTTCCTACCATGTCAAGTCCAAATTTATTTTTTTTTTTTGTTAAATGTTATTCAAAACGTTGTCCCTCTCTGGCCAAACTTGATCACCACTAATCAATAATGTAATGACTTTTTTCATCTACGATTCTTCATTCAGACATTCATTAAAAACTAGCTTGGGAGGTTTTAAAGGTAGCTAAGATGTAGAAATCAGCAAGAAAAATAAGCTGGGGCAAGATTATATAAAAGTTTTGTGAGTGATATTAAAGTATCTCTATTTATCCTAAAAGGAATAATGTACTATTGAAGGTTTCTAAGCAGAAGAATGATATGATCATCAATTTTTATAGAAATATCTGACTGCATTTTAGAAAAATAGATTTTAGGGTAAGATGGATTTTCTGTTGACTATTCTTTTTCACTGCAACCCTTTCTAAGTTCTTTTCTCTATTGCAGAGGAGAAGACGACTACATTTTCCAGAATATTATTTACCTATAGTTTGCTAATGAGAGGCAGTTGTGCAGGATTTTGATGGTAGGAAAGAAGGCAAAACAATTATTCTCTTGAAGCAGTTGCAGTAAAAACCATGGGAAAACGTGACATTCACAGCAGCTTCCTGGTGAGCTACTAAGGGCCACCAGTTTAAGTGACTCAGGCTGAGTCTTCAGGCATCAGCTTCCCTGGTCTTCAATGTCAGCTTCCTTATCCTTTGCTCTTCCAGTTCCTCCAACAATTTTGGAGCACTATTTCATACAGTAAACCCTTTATACCTTGCATAAATAGAGTGGCTTCCATTTCACTAACCTCACCTCGACTGATAAAGGTTTTTTTTTTTTTTTTTTAAAGAAGAAGGTTGAGGGCCCTGTTAGGAGATTACAGCTGTGATCCAGACAAAAAGAGAGGGAAGTCTATATTAATTTAATGGTAATATAGGTGGTAGTGGCAACAATTGGAGATGTTTGGGAAGAGGAAAGGATTGGCTTGCTGGTTGAATGGATGGAAGCATGAGGAAAGAAGTCTCAGATCATTTTCAGGTTTCTGACTTTGGCCATTAGGTAGATAGTACTAAGAAACTAAGTAAAAAGTTATAAGTAATAAGGAACAGAGGAAGAGAAGCAGGAGAATTGATGATAATTTCATTAGACTCATTTGAGGTGCCCATGGATTATTAAAGTACAGATATCTGGTAGGTTGTAGGTCACAAGTCTGACAGTAAGAAAAAGGAACAGATGCTATGGACTTAGGAGTTAATCAGCATAAAGATGAAAAAGCTGTGTTTATGGGTGAACTTGCCCATAGGACATATAAAAAACACAAAGAGAGACCCAATAATAGCCCCGAAAAGATCAACAATTACAAATTTACTAGAAAACAGTAGTCCATAAAGGAAATTGGGAAACAGCAGCCGCAGAAGTAATTTCCCAGAATTTCTGCAGGGAAAGGTGAGATCAGAACCCTCAGTCATGCAAGACAGACACATCTTCTGTTGAAGGATGGGAGGAGGAAAGGACTAGAGGGAATCCAGACTTGATGGCCAGAAGTAGAGCTAATTCCTGTCTGATATTTCCATTTTCTGTGAAGTAAGAAGCTAGATGAGTTGCAGAGGGTGAGGGGAGCAGGTGATGAGGTCAAAGGTTTGAGGAAAGTGGACAAGTCTAAAAAAAAGCCTTTGTGGTGAATGGGATAGAGCATTCATGGAGGAGAAAGATAAGACAGAGATTTTTGTCTTAGCTGTGCCAGTAACCAGTTGTGAAACCTTAGAAATTATTTTATTCCCTTCTAAATGTTCTTGACCTCATACCCAGGTAGATGAAGGAGCTGGGCTACATTTTCTCCCAGGTCTTTTGGAGTCCTTCGATAACATTCTTAATTTCCTTTCAATCTATCTAAATGATAGCCAGCCTTCAAGTCTCAGTGAAAGTTCCGTATGTTCTGAGAAGAATTCTTACAAGTCCGGCTTTTAAAGATCACTTGTAGCTGAACCTTCTACAGTGCATTTTCTAACGCACTGTTGTCTGCACATAATTGTATGCATTAGAAAAATAATTTGTTTTTCTCAAAGACGTTAAGCACATAACTTCAGTTGAGAGGCTTATAACACAAAACTGCTGTCCCTTCCCCCATATAATTATTCTATTCTCTAGATACCACCATATTGAACTCAGTTAGTTCCTTTGGTATTTACTTTAATATTTCTAAATTGCACATGACCCCTTACTTCTCTGACCTCAATACCCACCTCTCCCCTTTACTTATTCTTCAACAGCCATAGTGGCTTCTTTGCTGTTCCACAAACACAGGAGGCATGTGTTCATCAAACATACCTGGCAGGCCACTTTCCTCAACACACCAAGAAGGCTTTGCACTGTTTCCTGTGCCAAAATGCTCTTCCTGGTACTATATGCAAGACTCACTCCCTTACCTTCTCAAGGTCTTTCCCCACAAGTGGCTACCTCAATTAACTTTATTCTCTAGCTAAAATGGCAACTGGCAGTCACGGCGGCAAGGCTTATTTCCTTCACTTATGACAATATAATACGCCCTGTAATTTATTTGTTTCTCTTGATTAATCTCTTTCCTCTACCCATGTGTAAGTTTTATGAGGGCAGGAATTTTTGTCTGCATAATTCAAGTATACCACTGGTGACTGGAACAATGCCAGGTACATGACAGGTACTTAACAAATATATGTTAATTTATGAATGCTGCTACTTTGTATTTACCAAATTTATGTGTGGCTTTAATATATTAAAGATTGAACTCTCTTATAGCCCTCTGCATATCCCCATCCTCTATTATTTAATTAAAACTGCTGTTTACATTATTACATCTATGTTAATATTGATCACTATTGAACCACTGGGGGTACTATGATTCAGGCTCTGGGAAAGAAGGCAGAAGAAAGAGGGGCAAATGAATTTACCATAGTGGAATGGTCTTCTGGAAGGTTCCCTCTCAAAAATATCTCCTCCTCCAGCACTTCCTCCTCCTCCTCTCTGATGCCTGAATTATTTGCACTAACCACTCGCTTCTTGGTATTATGCACTGCTTTCCACCTGATCTTTGGAAAAATCAGTACTTGTGGAAAGTATGACTCATCTGTCAAATAGCTCCTCAGTGTGAATTATTTTTCCAGTAGACACAAACAGTGGTGGCACGGTGACAGTATAGTCACTGAAATGGGGGAAACAGGTGCAGAATTGAGATGAGGGAAGATCAGGAAATAAATATTGCAATTTTGTGCTGGTGTTGGGGGAAATAGCAACCCAAGGATGAGCACAAAGCACTAAATAGGATTCACATGCATGTCATGGAACTCCATCAAAACAAGTCTTAGAGGCAGGAGGTTCTTACAGAGCTGAGTAACCAATCACCTTTTTCTACTGATTGGGTAACTGAGGCCTGAGGTACTCCAGTACCACATAGCTCATTAATGGTAGATTTAGTTTCAGAGTCTGATTTTTTTTTAATTATCCCGGTCTGCTTCTGAATATTTAATACTGTCTCATATGCCCTTTATTTAATGAATGCTATTAATTCTTTGAAGCAAATCCATCCCTCTTTACTAATCCCAATAAAACACATTCTTTCAGAGAGCCTATGCTTCCTTCTAGTTTTCATTCTAAAGAGATTAAATACAGGATGTCAACTTTCAAATATTACTGTTATCGAAATCTAGACACAAGTCACTCTCTCCCACTTCCCAACTGCAAATATTTAGCTACTTGGAATGTGACATATTCCATTATTATCCAGCCTATAGACGAATAGTTGCCAACAAGTAAAAGCCTTTCAGCATCCAAGTCCTCAGCTTGCATCATTTGACAGTGATTTCTGTACATTCTTGGTTTTCTACCCTATAATAGCTCTCGAGCCATTTATTTAATGCCCTTTAAATGTGTATGATTGTCATCTCATATTAATCTTTTGGGTGGAATGGCATTAGGCTTTTAGGGGAAATAAACGAGGTCCCTTAATTTGCTTTTATCTTGCTTCTGGAATAGCACTTAATAACACATGCTTATCAAGGTAAGACTTCTTTTTATAAATCAGTAATGATTTGTTAACCATTATGCACTTCTAATGCTACATAATCCTTTCCCTAAACACTCTTCCACATCACTTCATGATCTAAAATGGATCATCTGATCTCTAAACTTCCTAAATTTGCTTCTGATCTTTTGTTAACATGGCAAATTCTTGTCTTTTCTCTTAATGCATTGTTTTATAACGTACTATTTGGCACTGTACTGTGTTTCCTGTTTCACAGCCCAGACACTACATCTGGCCTTCTTTGGGACAGAACAAGAGATCAGGAAGCATAGGGAAGAGCTATACAGGACATGACCAAGGCCAAGGTACTAAATAAACAAATCAGGGTACAGCCAACAGCAGTCAATTTGTGGGATTAGAGGAGCCAGAAGTCAAAATGAGGAAGAAGAAACAGAGGCTAGTTTAGGAAGGCTGTTTGATAGCCTGTCATCTTACAGCAGTGAATGCAGATAGAGCAATGATTGAGAGTGCCTCTCATACAGACCCTAACCTCAAGAAGGAAAGTAGTGAATCAACAAGGGACTCTAGAATTCTGCTAGATAATTATCTGGAACCAAAGCAGAGCTGTGCACACCAAATGGCAAAACCCAAAATCACTAATTAAATAGCAATCGGAAGCTATGACTACAGAACTTTGATCCAAGGTCAGAGCAGGACACAAGGTCGAAAAACATGGAGCTCCTAAACTCATGATCTGGGATCCTTAATTTGTCCCCACCTTAAGAACATTTTGTTTCCAGCCTCCAAGTGCCCAGGCTTGGCTGAGCCTGTAGGTCATGGTTAGGAGGCTCCAGCTGTGAGACCTGGAAGACTGCCGGAAAGAGAATTGGACTGGCTGGGATTATGAGTTATAAAAGGATTCTCAGCCAGATACTCTTTAGCCTCCCTCAGTGCATTCTTTAACTTTCACAGAGGTAATTCATCTGGATTCAATGGCTTATTGGTCCTTAATGGTTCTATAGGGTTAACTATCTCTCCAAAGTAAATAAAAGCCTTTAATATCTTTTGCAGAAAATAAAGCAATGCTGAAGTCCCAGGTGTACCCTTCAGTTTTTTGTTCTGTTTGTTTTGGTTTTTTGGCAGTTCTATAGCAAAACTTCTCAATGGCACAATCTCTCTGTAGAAACTCTGGTTTTTATGATCTCTCAGTAACCATGAGACTTTTGATTTGAAGCCTTCCAAAAAGACATCCAGTTGGTTAAAAATTATCATTTCAACTATATACCACTTTCAAATGTTATATTTTCTGGACAGAATTATTAATACTGTATTATTTCATTTATATCTCTCCTGGTTTGATACTTAGTGAAATATCTAGGTTGTTAGAAGTCGAAGAACTCTTAGAGATTAGAGCCTTCATCAGTGTGAACCTGGTCCTTTTCTTACCTAAAAATACACATATGGATCCAAATGTATAGACATTTTCAGGAGCTTCAGAGAATTCCTGATAACTATCCATGGACACCATGTCAACAATGTCTGCCTAGGCCAAAGTTAAATGAAGATGGCGAAGCTGGGATCCACAAGGATTAAGTGGTTTGAAAAGTTTAACCTCCACAGCTGGTGAGCTGCTCTTCCTCTATGCTCTCATATCACCCTGGGCAGAGCCTTCTCTTTGCCCTAACATATGAGTACCTTTCCTCAGTGAACTGTGAGCATACTGAAGCTAAAATCTACATCTTATTTTTATACTCCAGCACATACAAGATGTGACACATAGATGGCTCCATTGGTAAATAAGTCCAGATTCAAGGGTCTATAAATCGGAACTCTGAGTGCTTGACTCTCTGACCATTGGGGGTTATTGCTTTCTTGTTTCTCCACCATCAGTGGGTAGGTTCTGGGGTCCCCATGGGTTTTCCCACCTTCCCAAAAAGTTTGTGCAACTTTCCTAGCATTCTGATTTTCAGTCTCTTTGTCACATGTATGGATAATAGCATTTACTTGCATGTTGCCATGAGTACGAAAAGAATATTGCATGTTGAGCTCTATGCACATGCTAAATTATCTTTCTTATGATCTAGCAATTACACATTTGAAAGGCAGTGTATGCATGAAAGATTCCACTGTGTGGTCTGAGAGCCCCAGCTTCAAAGTCCTGTGGAAATTAGCAACACTGGGATTAGAGAGAAAAAGAAAGAAAATCTATCATGTAGACGTCTCTTGCAGGTTTCTGAGACAAGCGTCAAAACCAGGCTAAGATTAGAATTGGGTCCCAGAGGCTCTATTTCATATCAACCAGCCTTTCTGTTCGCCAGAGTCATCCTTGAGCTTTTCGTCATGACTGTTTCTGTATTTGTCCTGCTGCTTGTAACCCTCACCTCACTGATGTAAGCAGAGGAAAAACAACAATAAAAACAGTTGACATTTATGTAGCATTCAAAAGTTTCCTATCCACTGAACTACTTTTCTTAAAGGCATCCTCTAATTCAGCAGTGATGAAATGAAGCAGCAGAAATAGCTGGTTAGGTATGTGGGAGAAGGTTACGCATGTGGGAGGAGATAGCTCCCGCTATCCCTTCTCATCATATTAATTGATCCAAATGATAGCTTTTGTTCCCTCTGTGCCATTCATTACAGACCTGCAAGGCCGGGAATGCTGAAACAGACTGACAGCCAATCAAATGCTTCTGCCTGTGGACTTCAGCATCTGTGAGTCATCAGCAACCAATTAGATTCTTCGGTCAGGGAAAACTCTCCTCACCAGGGTAGAAACAAGCTCTGCAGGCTGCTGACCTTTACATCAGCAATTCGTGTTTCTGATCACGATGGTGAAAGGCCAATGCAGGCCTGAGAGCCCCACCCTGACACATGAAAAAAATACCTTTGCTTTGCTTCTCTGCAGAGAGCTTATGGTATTTGGTGCTGTTTGTGTTTAGGTCTCTTTGCCTCAGAGGAAGCTCTGAGCTCTGTCTCAGAAATCCTAATTGCTCTTGCGGGACAGTTTCATTGGCTGCCTTTTTCTCTGGGGAGTTCACAGCTATGCCTCAGAGTTTAAAGCTGAGACTCACTGAGCCTGTCAAGAGAGGTTTTAATGCTCACCCTATTAAAGACTACAGAGCCCCCATCTACTCCGTGGCCTGGGTTGAATGAGGTAAAGGAGAGTTTTGCATAAAACACTGGTATCTTAGCCACCATCCTAGCATCTGTGGGTCTGAGCCGAACTCCAGTGTTCTTGTCTGTCTCTTCTCTTTCTCTCACTCTGGGGTGTTTGTCTGTGGCCAACCCTAAATCATCTGCATTTTTCCTGGTCACATAATAAAAACAAGAGCTCTTACTGCAGAATTTAAATCCTTCCGGAATTTTCCTTTTACCTATTTCTTGATCTACAGCTCCTTTATCAGCAGCTATACATTTTGTTGCTCTAGGGTTAATGTAGAAAATTCAAAGACAAGCACAGTTCACAGAATCCTAGAAAATTGTACTGACGTCATGCAGCCTACCTCATCCTGAACTTGTCCGATTCGAAGGGATCTCTTTCCAGATCACATTCATAGCTTACAGGAAAAATGCCTTCAATTACAGTATTTCTCCATGTCTCCCAATTTAGCCCTCTCCCATCACCATAATAACCAGACCTGTCACTAGGAGATAAAATAGCTTGTTCCTCCCAATGTAAGACTCCTAACCTGGAGATGTTAATCTGCACAGGGCCCCTCCAAGTGTCTTCCTGAAATTTCTTGGCATCAAGAGACTGTCTGCTATCTGGAATCCAAGGAAGCTCTAGGATTTTCACCCCCTCTTAGCTCCAAGGGGACATTTGTACCCATCCCCATTATTAGCATCAGCATATCAGGAATCTAAAATCACATCGATCTTGTGGATCACCCAGGGCTGGGAAAAGCAATCTTATGAAGGGCCAGGTAGTAAATACTTTAGGATTTATAGGACATAAGGTTTCTGCTGTAATTATTCAACCCTGCTGCTGCAGCAGCATGAAGGCAGCCATAGTCAAAAATGAATGGCTGTGGCTCGGTTCCTCTGTTCCAATAAAACTTTATTTATGGATACTATGATTTGGATACCATAAAACTTTCACATGTCACAAAAGTCTTTTTTTCCAATCATTTAAAAATGGAAAAAACATTCTTAGCTTGCAGATTATATAAAAATAGGTAGCAGAAACTAGTTTGGGGACCCCTGGGGCAGTAGTCAACTGAGTCATAAGGATTACTTGGAGTACTGTTTTGTAAAAAGTCATTTTATCGTCCACATCTCAGATTTCTGATTTGGCAGATAGAGTTAAGGTGGAGCCAGGTGATCTGCTTATTTAGGCAGACTCCAAGTAATTCAGATGCTAGGAGTCTTTGGATTGCACTTTAAGAAACACTGCACTAGATGGGAAGATGAAGGCAAGCCTCTCTAAGAAAATAGAATACAGGTCATGTTTAATCTTTGAAACCCAGTCTGGTCCCCTTAAGCAGAAAATCCGTAATAGCTCCCTCCATTCTGAATGTATCTACCTTCAAGCTAACCGATTTTAACTGTATATTCCTTTTCATATCATTCAAGTCATGTTTGCCGGTGTCCTCACTATCTCTTGACCAATATTTATACACATTTCTTTTACTCACATGTCTCCTTTCAGACGTTTATCCAAGCCGAATTTTCTTCCCTCTCTACTCCTTTCCTGAATACTTCTCAGCCTTCAGGTCCTGGTTAAAATGGCGCCTCCTCCGTGAGGTTTTTTCAAATCCAACGGTTCTCATTTCAGCGTGCATCAGAATCACCTGGAAGGCTTGTTAAACTAAAAATTGCTGGCTCCCCCTCCCAACAGAGTTTCAGAATCAACAGACTGAGAGTGGGGCTTGGCAATTTCATTCGTAGTAAATTCTCAGGTGATGCTGATGATGCTGGGTCTGGTGCCCACACTGAGAGAACCACAGCCTTAATCCACCAAGTCTGGGGATACTCTCCTTCTGAATTCAATATGGCTTCTGTGTTCCAAGAAAACATATTGACACAAGTCCTGCTGTTTGGAGTTAGTGGTGATCTTATTGCAGGCAGACTATTCCCTCAAACAGATTGTCAACCCCTTGAGGACAGAAGCTATATTATAATTTATGGACTTTTTGGTATCATCCAAAGCACAAATAGGTCCCCAAGCAATGTTTGTATAATGTAACATTAATAAGCTTTTCCACATAAGAAAGGTGTATTAGGATTCCACAGAGAAACAGAACCAACAGGATGTGTATATACATTAAAGATTTATTTTAAGGAATTGGCTCTTGCAATTTTGAAGCCTTGGTGAGTCCAAAATCTGACAGAAGAGGCTACCAGACTGGAGACCCAGAAGGAGCTAATGTTTCAGTTCAAGTCTGAAAGCTGCTTTGTAACCTCTTGCTCTGCAGAGGGTAATCTTTTGTTCTATTCACACCTTTAACGGATTGGATGAGGCCCACCTACACTGTGAAGGGCAATCTGTAAATGATTTAATTTCATCTCAAAACACCCTTACAGAAACGTCTCAAATAATGTTTGACCACATATCTGGGCACCATGTCCCAGCCAAGTTGACAAACAAAATTAACCATCACAGTGGAAAATTTGAAATTTTTCATAAACAAAAGGTTAGGGTTAGGGTTCTAGATACTCCACATGGTTTTTCCTTTTAAGGTTTATATCTCTGTGAATTGGAAAATAGGGAAATAAAGGTAAAGCCAAAGGTGGTAGGGACTAGAGGTAGGCATAAGTTTTCTACTTCAATATACCCTAAACTACAACTTGTGCCATAATTTTATGTTTCCCAGTGTGTGATTATTCCAGTTAATGCACGAACAAACACTTTTAATTGTTTGGTATTTATTTTAAGGGATGCTAGAAAAATAAAATGAACATGTCAAAACTGTGACAATAGATATTTACTAGGATGAGGCTATGTATTTAAAAAGTACCCATTAAAAATATATTACGAATGGTCACTCTTTGTAAATGATGTGATCTTATATCTAGAAAACCCTGAAGACTCCAGCAAAAGACTCTTAGACTGCTAAATAAGTTCAGTAAAGTTGCAGGATTCAAAATCAACATATAAAAATCTGTAGCATTTCTACATACCAACAATGAAATAGTTGAGAAAGAAATCCAGAATGCTATTCCATTTACAATAGCTACAAAAAATAAAATATCTAGGAATATAACCAAGGAAGTGAATGCTCTCCTAGAATTTTTATGAAACAAACAAAAAAGATCTCAAATAGCTAAACAATCCTGAGCTAAAAGAACAAAGCTGAAGACATCATCATACGACCTGACTTAAAACTATATTACAGGGCTGCAATAACCAAAACAGCATGGTGTTAACAGACACATGGACCAATGGAAAAGAACGAAGACTCCAGAAATAAATCCATATACTTACAGCCAACTGATATTTGACAAAGGCATCAAGGAAATTCAATGAAGAAAGGGTACCATCTTCAATAAATGATGGTGGGAAAATTGGATATTCTTGTGAAGAAGAATGAAACTGGAACCTTAACTCTTTATACAAAAATTAACTCAAGATGGATTAAAGACTTAAACATAAGACCTGAAACTATAAAACAAGAAGAAAACATAGAGGAAACACTTCAGGACACTGGTTTAGGCCAAGATTTTGCAGCTAAGACCACAAAAGCACTGGCAACAAAAATAAAAAGAGAGAAATACGACTATACTAAACTAAAAAGCCTCACAGCAAAAGAAACAATCAGAAGAGTGAAGATACAACCTGTTGAGTGGGAGAAAATATTTACAAATTGTTTACCTCATAAGGGACTAATATCTAGAATATGCAAGGAAGTCAACAACATAAAAATATATAATTCCATTAAAAAGTGAACAGAGGATATACACAGACGTTTCTCAAAAGATGGCTAACAGGTATATGAAAAAATACTCAGCATCACTAATCATGAGGGAAATGCAAAATAAGGCCACAATGAGATATCTCAACCAAGTTAGAATAGGTACTATTAAAAAGACAAAAGATAGCAGATGCTGGTGAAGATACAGAGAAAAGGGAACACTTATATGGCATTGGTGGGAATGCAAATTAGTGCAGCCATTATGGACAACAGTATGGAGATTTCTCAAAAATTTGAACATAGACCTACCATATGATCCAGCTGTTATACTACTGGGTATTTATACAAAGGAAGATACATCAATATATCAAAGAGATACCTTCACTTGCATATTTATCATAGCACTATTCACAACAGCAAATATATCATATCAACCTAGTTGTCTATCAAGGAATAAATGGATTTTTAAAAATGTGGGTGGGAAGGTGGAATAAAGAGTTTGGTTATAGGGTACAAACATACAATTAGACACAAAGTATAAACTATATTGTTCCATAGCAGGGTAAATTTAGTTAACAACAATGTGTTATATATTTCAAAGTATCTAGAGAGGGGACTTGAACTCTTTCTAAGATATAGAAATGATAAAAACTCAAAGTGATGGACACCCTTAATACACTGAGTTGATCATTACACATTCTATGAATACAACAAAAGATCACATGTACCCCAAAAATATATAAAATATTATTTATCAATAAAAAGATCAGTTTTAGAATAAAAGCTTGGGGAAAGGACATACTTAGGTTAAGAATTATAATTACAAACAACTGTGAAGTTTAAAACTTTTTAAAACTTCATACTGAAAACATATTTAAGATGATCTCTCTGCACTTTTAATAATGACACTCACATAATTTGTAATGTATAACCAAAGATAATAAAATATATTCTTGTTAAATTTTATAAAATCAAAACAAATATATTGTGTAGATAATAGTTCTGAGGTAACCAAAGAATTGTTCAAACGAAAGTAAAGACTCTGGGCCTAAAGAGAGAATCCTGAATGAAAGTTTTCCTGCCCAGCAGGGAAGCTGATTCAGCACAGAGTCTATGTTCTAGGGCAAGAGGCTTGGAGGAGGAAATTCTGGATAGGTTTTCTTAAAGCTGAAAACTACAGTCTCTGTGGCCCATATTGGGAAAGCAAAGTCCTTGAGGCCCTCATTGTCTGGCATCATCTGTGCTAATTCCTTAGGCTGTGTGTAAGTGTTGAGCTGGTTGGTAGCAGGTTTTCCAAGTGGTCCTTGAAGCTTTTCCAAGGAGTATGATTGATTTAGGAATGTGGTTCTCATTAAACACTTGTGGCTCCTGATTTAGGATTAGGGTGATCAAGAGTCACTTTCGTGGAACCCGGCTGCACCACTGTCAGCAGGCTAGGCAGCCTTATCAGGATTTGTCACTGCCCTAAGCATATTCCTTTCTAAAATACTTCTTTCCAGGTTTGCAGACCCACATATGCCTGTCTCTATAACTATTTCCAAATTTATTGGGTGATGAAGATTGTACCAAAGCCTTTTTCACTACATCAGATATGCCAAGGAATCCTTCTAGAAAGGATGAGGGCAGCAAAGTAGTAGAAAATGGTTGTATTCAGGCCAGAATCCCCATGCTGGCCTATATACATATCACAATGACGTATGAGTAAATTCACTTTATTTTGAACACTGATCCCTCCAACACTGGTTCTTCCAGTCCTCCCAGACACAGGCAGCAGGAGCAAACTTTAGAGTTACAAAGTTAAATGTGCAAACTGTGACATTCTCATGCAATTTACTAAAATTAAAATTATTTTTTAACCTTGAAATTCTATTACAGCTAGTGGCAAAAATGTAATATTAGACATTCAGAATAACTGAGGCACTTCAATATTTTAAAGCCAATTTAGAGTTCTGCTTCTTCTGTCCTCACTCTCTAAAGTGGCAGCTAAGTTCTAGAAATGAAGGTGGGAGAGTTACATGGCTTTTAGATATTAAGTGGTGTGGGCATTTTGTCCACAGGTACTTTCCATTGTCTATTGTCTTTCGCTCATTTCCTCTGAACTTGGGCACTGGCCTTTAACCTGGCTGTGTCTGTGCAGATGTGTCTGTTGCTTTCTTGGGCTGGCTCCTTTTCTCGGTGTTACAACCAAGCCCTGTGAAAGGAAGGCTGAAGGAAACATTTACATGTTATTTTCTGTCTGCTACCCTAGGAAACCAGGGATAGGGGCACTCTCTCAGGCCCTTTTCATGTAGACTTGTCCTGGCATGATCCCTATTTTCCAGCAGATACACCACTTTAGCATGGGCTCTTCCCCATGAGGACTAACACCCTTTCAGCTCTATGAGCTCCACTTGCAGAATGAAACACAGATCTTTTATACATACACATAAGCTTCTTCAGTCAAATTTGCCTGGAACTTCTTTAATCCATTCCCCGCTGCCACGATAAGGAACCTGGGGGGAAGGAGGTACTGGGCCTTTTACTCAGGTAGCTTCTGAAGTTAGATTCCAGGGAAAACATTGGTTGAAAAAGGGTTACAAGATTTTTATGCAAACTCATGGTCCCACAATTCCCCCTATATTGTATATATACATATACACACACACACACAGGAAATATACACAAACATAGATATGTGTGTATATTTATATATATATACACACATATATATGTATATATATGTGTGTGTATGTCTTGTGTATGATTCCTTTGTGTGTATATATATGTATGTGTATGTATATATATATGTGTGTGTGTGTGTGTGTATATATTTCCTGATAGTTTTGCCATAAGGCAGGAAAAACAAATGGGACTCAAAGACAGTGATCCAAAAGTAAAAACAACTGAGAGCTATATGGTACTTTAATATCTTCTCTGTGATAACTGTAAACAGGCAGTTAATGGTGAAAAAATAGAAGTAAAGGCCAAGAATTCTAAAGCCCCAAACTAAGAACTGAGAATTATTGTTGCCTATATTTGTATAACAAATGGGCATTGGCTTTTAAAATGTTTTAGAGTAACTGAAAAAAAAATAGATTTCTACTTTAGTCTGAAAAAGAATAGGAGCTAAACTAAACAGCAATTAAAGTGGTTAAAAGTTAATGGGAAAAGTTGCTTCTAGGGTTTCATATTCTTTAATTTTGGTCTATATCGTATTGTGACATTTAAGCCTCCTATTTATATTTTGATAGAAAGTTACATTTTTGATAAAAAAAAAAAAGAATGGTTGATGTTTGCATTTAGCACACCAATAAAAAATAGTTTCCCTATTTATACTAAGAGATGACAAACTTTGGCTTTTAAGCCACATATAGCACAATACCTGCTCTTATAAATAAAGTGTTATTGGAACACAGCCACACCAATTTGTTTACACATTGTCTATGGCTGCAATGGCAGAATTGAGTAGATGCAACAGAGACTATATGGCCTACAAACTCAATAATATTTACTACATTGCTCTTTACAGAAATAGTTTATTGGCCCCTGATTTACACGATGACCAGGTATCCACACCCACTTTGTTGGGAATTATGTAAATTGCTGGCAAAATGCTTTTGAGAATTAAAGGTCTGTATGGCCAGCCTAATAAAATCACACTTCATGTTAATGGAAAATACAATTTTCCTTGCTGCTGAGGAGTTGTGATCGGTTGAAGGAGGAGAAGAGTTCTGGTTTTGGGTGTTTTCATCCTTTTTGCACCGGTTTCTTCTCATTTTTGTGGATTTATCTACCTGTGGTCTTTGTAGTTGGTGACTTTCGAATGGGGTCTCTCAGTTGATGTCCTGTTTGTTGATGATGAAGTTCTTTCTTTCCGTTGTTTAGTTTTCTTTCTAACAGGCCCCTCTGCTGTAGGACTGCTGAAGTCCACTCCAGGCCCTGCTTGCCTGGGGATCACCTGCAGCAGCTGCAGAACAGTAAGGGTTTCTGCCAGTTTCTTCTTCTGTTATCTTTGTCCCAGAAGGATACCCGCCAGATGTCAGCCTGAGCTCTCCTTTATAAGGTGTCTCTTTGGATATACGGGAGTCAGGGAGCTGCTTGAGGAGAAAGTCTGACAGAAACAGGCTTCAGAAAGTGCATAATAACAAACTTCTCTGAGCTAAAAGAACATGTTCTAACCCAATGCAAAGAAACTAAGAACCTTGAAAAAAGGTTTGATGAAATACTGAGAATAAACAGCTTAGAGAATATAAATGAATTGATGGAGCTAAAAAACACAACATGAGAACTTTGCGAAGTATACACAAGTTTCAATAGCGAAATTTACGAACAAGTAATTGCTCAGAGATTTCATGCCCACCAGGCTTGCCTTACAAGACCTCACAAGACCTCCTGAAGGAAGCACTAAACACAGAAAGGAACAACCAGTACCAGCCAATCCAAAAATGTACCAAATGGTGAAGACCATTGACACAATGAAGAAACTGTATCAACTAATGGGCAAAACAACTGGCTAACATCAAAATGGCAGGATCAAATTCACACGTAACAATATTAACTTTAAATGTAAATGGGCTAAATGCCCCAATCAAAAAACAAAGGCTGGCAAATTGGACAAAAAGTCAAAACCCATGAGTGTGCCATATCCTAGAAACCCATCTCACATGCAAGGATACATATAGGCTAAAAATAAAGGAATGGAGGAAGATTTACCAGGAAAATGGAGAGCAAAAAAAGCAGGAGTTGCAATCCTAATCTCTGATAAAATAGACTTTAAACCAACAAAGATCAAAAGAGACAAAGAAGGGCGTTACATAATGGTAAAAAGATCAATGCAACAAGAAGAGCTAACGATCCTAAATATATACACACCCAATACAGGAGCACACAGGTACATAAAAGCAAGTTCTTAACAGCCTATAAAGAGACTTAGACTCCCACACAATAACAGTGGGAGACTTTAACACTCCACTATCAATATTAGACAGATCAATGAGACAGAAAATTAACAAGGATATCCAGGACTTGAACTCAGATCTGGACCAAGCAAACCTAATACACATTTACAGAACTCTCCACCCCAAATCCACAGAATATACATTCTTCTCAGCAGCACATCACACCTACTCTAAAATTGACCACATAATTGGAAGTAAATCACTCCTCAGCAAATGTAAAAGAACGGAAATGATAACAAACAGTCTCTCAGACCACAGTGCAATCAAGTTAGAACTCAGGATTAAGAAACTAACTCAGAACTGCACAACTTCATGGGAACTGAACAATTGGCTCTTGAATGTTGACTGGATAAACAATGAAATGAAGGCAAAAATAAAGATGATCTTTGAAACCAATGAGAATGAGGATACAACACACCAGAATCTCTGGAACACATTTAAAGCAGTGTCTAGAGGGAAATTTATAGCAATAAATGCCCACAAGAGAAGCAAGGAAAGATCGAAAATCGACACCCTATCATCAAAATTGAAAGAGCTAGAGGAGCAAGATCAAAATAACTCAAAAGCTAGCAGAAGACAAGAAATAACCAAGATCAGAGCAGAACTGAAGGAGATAGAGACACAAAAAACTCTTCAAAAAATTAATAAATCCAGGAGCTGGTTTTTGAAAAGATCAACAAAATAGACAGACTGCTAGCCAGATTAATATAAAAGAAAAGAGAGAATAATCAAATAGATGCAATAAAAATCAATAAAGGGGATATCACCATAGATTCCACAGAACACAAACTACCATCAGAGATTACTACAAACAACCCTATGCACATAAACCAGTAAACCTGGAAGAAATGGATAAATCCCTGGACACTTGCACCCTCCCAATCCTAAACCAGGAAGAAACCAAAACCCTGAATAGACCAATAACAAGGGCTGAAGTTGAGGAAGAAATTAATAGCCTATCAACCAAAAAAAGCCCAGGTCCTGATGGGTTCAGAGCTGAATTCTACCAGACATACAAAGAGGAGCTGGTACCACTCCTTCTGAAACTATTCCAAACAATCCAAAATGAGGAAATCCTTCCCAAATCATTTTATGAGACCAACAGCAACCTGATACCAAACCTGGCAGAGACTCAACAAGAAAAGAAAAATTCAGGCCAATATCCATGATGAATGTAGAGTCAAAAACCTTCAATAAAATACTGGCAAACCGATTGCAACAGCACATCAAAAAGCTTATCCATCATGATCAAGTAGGCTTCATCCCGGGGATGCAAGGCTGGTTCCACATATGTAAGTATATAAACATAATCCACCACATAAACAGAACCAAAGAAAAAACCACATGATTATTTCAATAGATGCAGAGAAGGCCTTCGACAAAATTTAATAGCCCTTTATGCTAAAAACTCTCAATAAACTAGGCATCAACGGAATGTATATCAAAATGATAAAAGCTATTTACAACAAATGCACAGCTGATATCATACTGAATAGGCAAAAACTGGAAGTGTTCCCTTTGAAATCTGGCACTAGACAAGGATGCCCTCTCTTACCACTCCTATTCAATATAGTATTGGAAGTTCTAGCCAGAGCAATCAGGCAAGAAAAAGAAATAAAGGATATTCAAATTAGGGAAGGAGGAAGTCAAATTGCCTCAATTTGCAGACAAAATGATTGTATATTTAAGACCCATCATCTCAGCCCCAAATCTCCTGAAACTGATAAGGAACTTCAGCAAAGTCTCAGGATACAAAATCAATGTGCAGAAATCACAAGTATTCCTATATACCAATAACAGACTTAATGAGAGCCAAATCAAGAATGAACTGCCATTTACAATTGTTACAAAGAGAATAAAATACCTAGGAATACAACTAACAAGGGATGTAAAGGACCTCTTCAAGGATAACTACAAACCACTGCTCAAGGAAATAAGAGAGGACACAAACAGATGGAAAAATATTCCATGCTCATGGTTAGGAAGAATCAATATTGTGAAAATGGCCATATTGCCCAAAGTAAATTATAGATTCAATGCTATCCCCATCAAGCTACTATTTACCCTCTTCACAGAACTGGAAAAAACCACCTTAAACTTCATATGGAGCCAACAGAGAACCAGCGTAGCCAACTAAATTCTACGCAAAAAGGACAAAGCTGGAGTCATCACACTACCTGACTTCAAACTATATTACAAGACTACAGTAATCAAAACAGCATGTTACTGGTACCAAAACAGAGATATATACCAATGGAACAGAACAGAGGCATAGGAGGCAATGCCACACATCTATAACCATCTGATCTTTGACAAACCTGACAGAAACAAGCAATAGGGAAAGGATTCCCTGTTTGATAAATGGTGTTGGAAAAACTGGCTAGCCATGTGCAGAAAGCAGTAACTGGACCCTTTCCTGACATCTTACACTAAAATTAACTCCAGATGGATTAAAGACTTAAACATAAGACCTAACACCATAAAAATCCTAGAAGAAAACCTAGGCAAAATCATTCAGGACATAGGCATAGGCAAGGACTTCATCACTAAAACACCAAAAGCATTGGCAACAAAAGCCAAAATAGACAAATGAAATGTAATTAAGCTCCAGAGCTTTTGTACAGCAAAAGAAACAATCATTAGAGTGAACTGGCAACCAACAGAATGGGAAAAAATTTTTGCAATCTACCCATCTGTCAAAGGGCTAATATCTAGAATCTACAAAGAACTAAAACAGATTTATAAGAAATAAACAAACCCATTCAAAAGTGGGTGAAGGATATGAAGACACTTTTCAAAAGAAGACAGATATGAGGCCAACAAACATATGAAAAAATTCTCATCATCACTGGCCATTAGAGAAATGCAAATCAAAACCACATTGAGATACCATCTCACTTTAGTTAGAATGGCGATCATTAAAAAATCTGGAGACAACAGATGCTGGAGAGGCTGTGGAGAAATAGGAACACTTTTACTCTGTTGGTGGGAGTGTAAATTAGTTCAACCATTGTTGAAGACAGTGTGGCGATTCCTCAAGGACCTAGAAATAGAAATTCCATTTGACCCGGCAATCCCATTACTGGATGTATATCCAAAGGATTATAAATCGTTCTATTATAAAGACACATGCACACATATGTTCACTGCGACACTGTTTGTAATAGCAAAGACCTGGAACCAACCCAAATGCCTATCGATGATAGACTGGACAGGGAAAATATGGCACATATACACCATGGAATAGGATGCAGCCATAAAAAATGAGTTCATGTCCTTTGTAGGGACATGGATGAATCTGGAAACCATCATTCTCAGCAAACTGACACAAGAACAGAAAATCAAAGACCGCATGTCCTCACTCATAGGTGGGTGTTGAACAATGAGAACACATGGACACAGGGAGGGGAGCATGACACATTGGGGTCTGTTGGGGGGACTAGGGGGAAACAGCGGGGGGGTGGGGAGTTGGGGAGGGATAACATGGGGAGAAATGCCAGATATAGGTGACGGGGGGATGGTGGTAGCATATGACATTGCCATGTATGTACCTATGCAACAATCCTGCATGTTCTGCACAGGTACCCCAGAACCTAAAGTGCAATAACATATATTTAAAAAAAAAAAAAAAAAGAAAATACAATTTATGAGATAGGAAAGAATCATCTCATCTGTAGCTAATGAAATATTCTAACTATCAAGGGAAATCATAGTTTTCTTTAATTAACTGGCCATACTAAAAAGATGAATCTTTAAAAAATTATCCTAAAGCAAGACCTACAAAAAATAGTTAAGTCCTTGTTACTCTTAATGAACACTCACTCCAAGCACCAGAATTTCTTGCAATTATTGTCATTTCTTTGAATGGTAAAATTGCTGTACTCATATTGGCATGATATAAATAGTTTATGTCTAAAATTTTCATCTTTTTTTATTACAAATAATATATTACAGTATTACTTGACATTGTTCCCACCATAGCTAAACCAGCAGTTCTTGACTCTAGCTGCACATTAAAATTATTTTAAGAGTTTTTCAAAAGTGCTAAAACCCTGGCAGTGCCCCAGAGAAATAAAATTTTTCAGGGAGGGGCCCACAGCATCAGTAAAATTCTCCCCAGGTGTTTCTAATGTATGTCTAAGCTGAAAATCAGAGATATCAAAATAACTAAACTGTGCTTACGAGTTAGTTGATGAACTTGGATTTAATTGTGTTAGTCTGTTCTTGAATTGCTGTAAAGAGATACCTGAGACTGGGTAATTTATAAAGAAAAGAGGTTTATTTGTCTCATAGTTCTGCATCGTTTATAGGAAGCATAGTGCTGGCATCTGCCTGGCTTCTGGTGAATTCTCAGGAGCTTATAATCATGGCAGAGGGCAAAGGGGAAGCAGGCACATCACATGTTTAAAGCAGGAACAAGCAAAAGAGGGTAGGGTGATGGGAGGTGCCACACAATTTTAAATGACCAGATTGTATGTGAACTCACAGCAAGAGCTCACTTACCACCAAGGGGTTGGCCTAAGCCACTCATGAGGGACCCACCCTCATGATCCAAATACCTCTCATCAGGCCCCACTACCACCACTGGGGATTACAACTCAACATGAGATTTAGGTGGGGACAAATATCCAAACTACATCAATAACCTTTGGTATTTCCTAGAAGAAGTAAAACAACATCAAATCTGGAAACTTGCAAAATCATTTTCTAGTCCCCTGCAATGGTAAACTTGTTGGATATCCAGATACATTAATATAAAAATATAAATACCTAGGCAAAAAGTCAGGTACATTGTCAGTTTGAAGTGAAAATGAGAAAAATGGCCTGGCGCAGTGGCTCACGCCTGTAATTCTAGCACTTTGGGAGGCCAAGGAGGGTGGATTGCCTGAGCTCAGGAGTTTGAGACCAGCCTGGGCAACATAGTGAAACCCGGTCTCTACTAAAGTACAAAAAATTAAGTGAGCATGGTGGCATGTGCCTGTAATCCCAGCTATTTGGGAGGCTGAGACAGGAGAATTGCTTGAACACAGGAGGTGGAGGTTCAAGCGATTTTCCTGTCTCAGCCTCCCGAGTAGCTGATTGTCCCATTGCACACCAGCCTAGGAAACAGAGTGAGACTCCATCTCAAAAAAAAAAAAAAAAAAAAACAAGAAAAGAAAATGAGAAAAGCATTTCTGTAAATAAATCACCTTCCTGGAAAATGGAGGCAGACACACAGACACGATTGTGGTTTTTTTCATCCAAGGTTTTTGAACATTAAAAAGAAAACAAAATCCTAGCTTTGAGAATTGTTTTTTGTTGTTGTTGTTTTGTTTGTTTATAATCTCAGACACCACTTGGACCTAGCCTGGTTGTAGGACCTCCTTCTTCAAGTGCTTCTCTCTCTGTCCTTGGGCACTCCCGGCAGTTATCAGATAACCATCTCCAGCTTTTCTGTAAGTTGTGCTTGTAGCAACAGGGACTTATCTGCCCTGATTCAAGAGTTCTTGAAATCACTTGTGCCATGGGTACCTGAAGCTTTCCTTGACACATTTTCCTTTCCTATCTTTGCACTTCAGCGGTTCTGTTCCACTGCTTCTCGATGTCTCTCTTTAACCAGGCCTCATTCACATTCACTTGGAGGTTCCTGCTGTCAGCCTCCTGGCTTGCCTGCCTGCTTCTCTAGCTATTCACCCTCCCAGCTCATTTTCACATGCTTTACCTTATCTCAAAGTGCTAAGTTGTTTTCTGCAGACCTTTCAGACAGATCAGAGTTTAGGTTTCTTTAATGTTTTACTTTTTTTATTGTTGTTTACATTCCCAAACTAGCATTGTTCTATTATACTTACACTTGATTAATGTTTCTCAGGTTCCCTGTAAGTCAGCTCCATGCTCATCGTCAATCTACAGGAATCTGTCTCATAATTGATAGTGACATCTGGGCAAGAAGAATCTTAATTGCTGTCTGTTATTTGCATAAATCTTCCATAAAATACAAAATGGGTTTTTAACCTTATTAATGAATAAACATGTTAGCCTATACAGGTGAAGTGTTAATTGCTTTTCTCAGTTAACATTTTGAATGACAGCCTGATACAGGTGAGCTGTCAAATTTGGGCGTGTCTCTGAAATATGGCTTCTTTACCTATTCAGTCCCTCATTTTCAAAATGATCTAATTTGTCACAACAGCAGCTTTGAGAATTTTCATTCTTAGGGAGAGAATATTTTTCTAGAGTTGAGTTAAATTTATTCAAGAATTTTAAATAAATCAAACATATATCTGCTGATTCAATCCAGCACAGACAGATCTTAAGGATTTGGTTGATTGCTCAGGAATTACTAAACAGCATAAAATTACTCACTTAAATCTTTCCTAACAGATACATACACACACATAAAGTCTTCGAGGTTTGTACATTAGAAACACAGTCCTCACCATTATGCAATATATTAATGTAACAAACTTGCATATGTACTTCCCAAATCATAAAATAAAATAACAGATTTTGAGATTTGCTTTAGATGATTTATAAAAAAAATTCATGATCTTAGGACACACACAAAGTGATGTGATGGTGAGAGAAAGCAATCCAAAGCATAGTGCAGGAAATATGTATGTCTGGAGGATCATTCACAAAGTAGGTTACTTATATACAGATAATTAAAAGTTGCTAGTAAGTTGTTATGTTTTTCTGTTTAGAACATGTGATAAACATGATGCCTGCCATAACCATTATAATTATTAGAACATTATGGTTGGAAAGGAAATATTTGCGCTCATGTTTATTAGTCAGAACTAAACACTTTACTCCAGGCGCTATGTGCCCAAATCTCTCCTCTCACTTATTTTGGTACAGTAAATTGAAATGCATTACATGTTTCTTCACTTGTATTTCCCTGAAGCTTTTGCTTCCCTCACCCCCATTCTGTTTGTGTGCAGTTGATTACATGGCCCCTGGTACAATGGCTTTCTTTTATTCCCAAAATGCACCATCACAGGCCTCTAGCGGGAGCTCTTCTGCCTTACGCTGTTGCTACTCAACATGCAGTCTGGAGAACTACAGCATCAGCCGGGCCCTTGGCAGAAATCCAGAACATCTGGTCCCACCCCAGAAGGACCAAATCAGAATTTGCATTTTAGCAAAATTGCCATTTTCACATCAAAGTTGGAGAAATACTGCCATTGACATTCCACCTTTTCCTTCCCTTCCCCAAATCTTGCTCAAGGGTAGACAATTTAAGAACCAATTTGATTGGCTACTGCGTTAGTAAATAGAATTCTTCAGTGAAAAGAGCAAATGAGAGTTACATCTCACATGGCAGTAATCTCTTTTTGGATGACTTTCCTTCAATGGCACAAGGGTAAAATAGCTTAGCTATGTGACTATTAGATTCTGAGTTTCACCCATACTCCATCCATTATCTTACTGAATAATTTTGGGTAGGGTCACTATGCTAGGTTCTTGAGGCAGGCAAAAATGAGGCAATGTAGTTTATGAAGGAAATTTATGTTGAAACACAATATAGCATAGTAGTTGAGTGTGAGCTCTGAAGAAATACTCCTGGATTCAAAGCCTGGTTCCATAACACATTGGCTGTGTGTCTTTTGGCAAATTACTTAATCTTTCTATGCATAATGGGGATGATAACAATAGTATCTACTTCATGAGTCTGTTACAAAATAAAGAAGTTGAGATATTAAATGTATAGAACCAATGCCTAGCACATAATTACATAAATGTTTTAAACCTATTACTATTATTGGGCATTAAGAAATCTCTGTTTCTAAGAGTGACAGTAAAAATCTGAAATACTCTTAGGAAATCTTTACATTAACCTGTGAGCTATGCTTCCAGCAACTGGAATACTGATAGGCAGCCATTTAAAAAAAATAGATTTGGGGGCATTTTTAAGATGTGAGAGCAGAGATACTATGGATAATGCTACAATTTAGATGTGTGTCCTCACCCAAATATCATGTTGAAATGTAATTCCATTCTTGGAGGTGGGGCATGGTGGGAGGTGATTGGATAATGGGGGCAGATTTCTCATGAATAGCACCATCCTCCTTGGTGCTAACCTTATGATAGTGAGTTCTTATGAGATCTGGTCATTTAAAAGTGTGTAGTACCTCCTCCCCACCTTGCTCCTTCTCCAGCCATGTGACATGCCTGTTCCCCCTTCACCTTCCATCGTCTGCCTGCACCCCCTTCACTTTCTGTCATGATTGTAAGCTTCCTGAAGCCTCCCTGGAATCCGAGCAAATGCCATTATGCTTCCTGTACAGTCTGCAAACTCCTGAGCCAATTAAAACTTTTCTGTTTATATTTGCCCAGTCTCAGGTATTTCTTTATAGCAATGCAAGAGTGGCTTAATATAGGTGACATCACAAATTACTTATGATACTAACTGATTAGAGACAAGGTATCAAGTCAAGGGGTAAGTTTCAGTTTACAGTATGTTTACTGCCACATAGAATGAGTTAGATTTGTCCTAACACAAGAACACCAATTGTAGTCTAAGTCCCAAGTAACTATCTTGAGTATGTGTGTTGAGGCTCACAATTGAGGCAGGGGAGCATATATAGTCACATTATTAAAAATGTTCATTCTAAGTACATGCCTTCGCTGTTGTATGTTGTGTGTCAATCATATCTCTTCCAGTGTTGGTATTCTCATGCTCCTGTACTCTGTGAACAATATATGACTAAAACTACAAGACATGGGAAGAAATGCATTTGGAAGAAAAAACACATTCATGCCACTGCACTGAGCATACCATCATCCAAACTTCAAGCACCTCCAGAGGGGTGGCAAATCCTTATTAGTGTGGAAAGACAACCTGCTTACCAAGGGTACAAAAATCTGGTCTATTTGTAGTTCTAAGTGTTTCTATTCTCTTAAAAATGATAACCCACACTGCTCAATTTACATTGTGTTTCAACTTGATCAACTTTAAAATGTAGAAAGAGTTCTTCAAGTCTCTGAGTTCAGCATTAGCCAAATATTTTGTAAATCTATCCCCATACCAAATTTGGCAAAAGACACAAGAAATCATAATAGCAACAAAAAGCTCAGCCCATACTATGCAATTAAAAAAAATCAGTGGTTTTCTACAAAAAATAGTATTTTAGTAACATAGTTACCAACAATCTACAGGCATAGCCCAGAGGTGTTCAGAATCCTCACTAAGTCCCTGAAGGAGGTTAATTTTATTTCCTTTGCCAGATCCTACCTGAAGGCAGTGTGGGCTCACCATACTCGTCATTTGTTCCTTGCTCAGTTTACTTCTCCATTTATAACATCATTTGTTAATTTAAATAAATCAAAAATTCACCAAACTCTTTATTTAAATAGGAAACCAACAGAATTGTAGTTCTGGTGGACATTGTATAACCCCCAGCTGCTAGAAGTGCTATCAGAAAGGGCTAATATCCAGAATCTACAAAGAACTAAAACAAATTTACAGGAAAAAAACAACTCCATCAAAAAGTGGGTGAAGGATATGAACAGACACTTTTCAAAAGAAGACATTTATGTGGCCAACAAACATATGAAAAAATGCTTATCATCACTGGTCATTAGAGAAATGCAAATCAAAACCTCATTGAGATACCATCTCACGCCAGTTAGAATGGCTATCATTAAAAAATCTGGAGACAACAGATGCTGGAGAGGATGTGGAGAGATAGGAAAACTCCTACACAGTTGGTGGGAGTATAAATTAGTTCAACCATAGTGGAAGACAGTGTGGCAATTCCTCAAGGATCTAGAGATAGAAATAACATTTGACCCAGCAATCCTATTACTGGGTATATACCCAAAGGATTATAAATCATTATATTATAAAGATGCATGCACAGGTATATTCATTGTGGCACTGTTTACAATAGCAAAGACTTGGAACCAACCCAAATGCCCATCTAACATAGACCGGATAAAGAAAATGTGGCACATATACACAATGGAATACTATGCAGCCATGGAAAAGGGATGAGTTCATGTCCTTTGCAGGGACATGGTTGAATCATGAACTGAACATGAATTGATAGTTGCTGAGGAAACTATCATCCTCAGCAAGCTGACACAAGAACGGAAAACCAAAAACTGCATGTTCTCACTCATAAGTGGGTGTTGAACAATGAGAACACATGGACACAGGGAGGGGAACATCACACACTGGGGTCTGTTGTGGGTGGGAGGCTAGGGGAGGGATAGCAAGAGGTGGGGGGATTGGAGAGGGATAACATTAGGAGAAATACCTAATGTAGGTGAAGGGGGATGGAGGCAGCAAACCACCAAGGCATGTGTATACCTTTGTAACAGTCCTACAAGATCTGCACATGTACCCCAAAACTTAAAGTATAAAAACAAAAGAAATAATAAATTTGTAACACTGGAGGAAAATATGACAAACTAAAAAAAAAAACATTAAAATAAAAGAAGTGCTGTCAGAATATAGCCTTCCACTCTGAGCCCTAATGTCAGAGCAATGCCTCACTCAAGACCCCATGGTAGCAGTAGTGTCCTGGTAAATGTTTAAGAACTGACTCTTCAATAAAAAACAAACAAACAAGTCCAGATTGATCTATTTCCAATTTCTGTGATGTAAATACTCCCTACATTTCCGATTTCAAGATACTGATATGACTGACTTCACTGAAAGCAGAATGGGAATTAATGCACACAGTCAGCTCATGGGAGCTGGTACAAGCTGGTACAAGCTGGTACAAGCTAGCTCCAGCACACCACTGCGTGGTGGCCCATATCCAAAGACTGATTATGTGGGAGAATAAAGGCCTGGTGAACTCAGGACAACTTGGAAGTGACGTTCCTGGGGTTAGGTGAACAGAGGCCGTTGTCAGGTTAACATCACAGTTCAACTTTCCCATTTACCCAACCCTGCTTCCTTTCTCTTCCCTTACACAGGGTTTGGTTCCAAGTACACTCTTTAATACACATCCTATATTCTAAATTCTGTCTGCTTCCTGGGGAGCCCAACCTATGAAAATATGTATTTTTTAAAATCTCTATGTGTGCTGCCAGTGATCCCCTTCTGTTCTAAAGAAATTCCACGTTTTTATACTTTTTGCAAAACAGATAATCCAATTTAAGTATTAATACCAGGACAGCACATTTGTAAAAAAGACAATTGGAAGTACACTTACAGATTTTTAAAATAAGCTAGCAGAAACTTTCATAGGACATAACACTCTCCAAAGTCTGAGTCTCTTTTGAGACTCCTGCGGTAGAAATAACATTTACAGGATACTTTTCTAATGCAAAATACTGTCTGCCTTTCTGCAACTGCAGGAAAGAAGGAACAATTTTTCTATTTCTCTTGTGATAAAATGTATTTCATAAGCAGTTAGAAGGGCTTGCTATGCCAAGGCTGACCACTGATGTTCATGAATAAACATCATAAAGAAAAAATCAGGATATAGTAGTACAATACTTACAATATGAAAAGAAAGAGCAGAAAAATAATTTTTAAAAATAGGCTGTGGGGCATGTAATGCTATGCACCGACACTTTGATTCTGTTCACAAGACTCTGTTGGGTCTGGTATTGTTTCCTTCTATGTCCATGCTACCTTTGAGGGCACAGATTACTCCATTCCCAGCAAACTCCTTGAGATTCTCTAAGGTGCTCTCTATTTATGCTTACTCTGTAGCCACTTGTATTTCTGTTTCACTCTTGTGTATGCAAAAGTCATTCTGGAAATTCTATGTAGCTGTTCCTCTGGCACTAGACACACTCCAAACGTCTGTACACAACCCACTTCTACTGTTGTGAATTGCGGCCTCAGTAGGACCCATGAGGCACAAAGACTAGCAGATTAATAGATTCCCTTAAGTTTGTTCCCAGTTCCACTCATCCTGTACTCCACCCAATAACAGTGTTATGAATGGGGCTGTCCACAGCATATGAGGGTCTAAAACAGCATAAGAGGAAGAAGTTGGAAGACTAGCTGAGCTCAAAGAGCTCGTACAGTGAAATTCATTAAAGTAAAACAATGAGTAACCCCTCTCCAAATCTTGTTAGTAATGGCTGCTAATATTTGTAGGGGACCCAAAGGGTGTCTGGTACATCACTCACAGAGACAGAGACTGTTACCCAGGAACTAATGTCCTTACAAAACATGTCAGATATATGGGGCACTGGCAATAAATTTGTTCTTTACTCTGTCAGCATGTGTGTATGTAAAATGACTGATACTGTTTGGCTGTGTCCCCACCCAATTCTCATCTTGAATTGTAGTTCCCATAATATCCACATGTGTGGGAGGGACCCGGTGGGGGGTAACTGAATCATGGAGGTGGTTACCCTCATGCTGTTCTTGTGACAGTGAGTCAATTCTCATGAGATCTGAGGGTTTTATAAGGGGTTTTCTGTCACTTCACACTCATTTCTCTCTAATGCCACCATGTGAAAAAGAATGTGTTGCTTCCTTTTCTACCAAGATTGTAAGTTTCTTGTGGCCTCTCCAGCCCTGTGGAACTCTGAGTCAATTAAACCTCTTTCCTTTATAAATTATCCAGTCAACAGACTGATACAACGATGTACCTAAAATTAAGGTTAAAAAATCAGAGGGTGGAGGCAGAAAGAAACATTCATGACAACAATTTAGACTGTTGGAATGACTGCAATGCCCTTCTCCTCATCTCCAAGCTTAATTTCTGCTTTCTTCATGATTTTCCAGAAAGCACTTACCCATTCTTCTCTCTAAAAATGAACTCCACTTCCTTTGCACCTCTCTTAAGACAAGCCACCATCACACACGAGTTTACATTGTTTTGCCCTTACTCAACAATAAATTTTTCAAGGGCAGCATTCATATCTGATTTGTACATCTCAGTCCCTTCACTTAGTATCTTGCAACCTATGTAGGTAATCAGTATATATCTTTGAAGAAATGAAGCAGTGACAGTAGTAATTTGGGTCTGAACACAACTCAGCTTTCAGGAGCTTTCTCATGACTAGGCTTAAAGTGCTTTTCTACTGTAAGATCTAAGCACTAGAGTCCAATGTCTCCTCACTGTTTTAAAGTGAAATTGGTCATTAGAAATGAAGTGAGGATGGCAAATAATTTTTAAAGGTCTCTCCTAAGGCAAGAAAGAATTTAGGTCTAATGCCTAGTAGCCTAATTAGGCTTTGAAATGTTACTGGCATATGAAACCCAAATGCTTGTAAGCACTGATCTAGAACATCAAATGTGGTTTCAATATGTTTGTTCCCCCAAAGTTTGTATATTGAAATACTAACCTCAAAGGTTAACAAAAAAACTATCTATAATCCCATAATGTAGAAAACCATGGCTATCATTAATGTGTGTATGTATCTATGTGTGTCCATTTCATATGTTTTTGTTTATATAGACACATGGGCCAATGTAGTTTTCTAAAAACAATCAATATCATTCTATAAACTGCTTTTCCTTATATTTAAAAATATTTGTTAAGAACATGATTTCTGCTATTCCAAATCAAGAACAGAAATGCTGCAATTTAACTAGTATCCTATCATTGGGCTTCAAGGATTTAAAAAAATTATATTAATTATACATTCTTATTATACATGTTAATTAAAACCATGATAAATAGCCTTTTTTATAAATATTGGTATATATATCTGATTATCTCTTTGGGGTAAATTTCTGGAAGTAATATTACCGAGCCAAAGTCTATTAAACTTATACAGATTATGTGCATATAATCTCAACTATCCCTTCACAGAATATAATTGAATCAAAATTTAATTTATCAGTGTTTACATCCCTGCATCCTTTGTAGCATTAGGTACTTAAAAAGAATCTGGCCAGGTGTGGTGGTTCACACCTGTAATCCCAGCACTTTGGGAGACTGAGGCAGGCAGATCATGAGGTCAGGAGATGGAGACCATCCTGGCTAACAGGGTGAAACCCGATCTCTACTAAAAATACAATAAATTAGCCAGGTGTGGTGGCACACACCTGCAGTCCCAGCTGCTCAGCAGGCTGAGGCTGGAGAATAGCTTGAACCTGGGAGGCAGAGGTTGCAGTGAGCCAAGATCGAGTCACTGCACTCCATCCCAGGTGACAGAGCGAGATTCCATCTCAAAAAAAAAAAAAAAAGAAAAGAAAAAAGAATCTTAGCCCAATTTGCTAGAGAAAAATTACATACTTTATTTTTAATTCCTTTAATTATAAAGAAGTCAAATACTTTTTAATATATATGTTGTTCACTTATCTAGTGAGTTGCCTTTTACATTTCCGCCCATATTTATTCATCTGTTATTTTTTATTATGTAAAATGCTCCATATATAAAATATAAATAACTATGATTATATTATATATTTTAAATTATTTTTCTGGTGTTTCCTTTGCCTTTGATGGTATTTTTGACATTCAGAAGATTTTCATTTTTACATTGTCAAACCTATTCATATTTACCTTTAATTTTTTGTGGTTGCTTTTATGTTTAAAAATTATTTTCTGCATTGATATCAGGAACGATTTCTCTATATAAACTTGACGTTCTTTTGTGTTTTATAAAAGCAGTAATCTAGTGGGAATTATTTTCTAATAGTAGGAGTTTTTTGGTTGATCAATTGTCCTGCTATATATTATGTATTTTTCATTTTTTTATTTTACTTATTTGGTTTGGATTAGATTTTTCTTTCTTCACTGATTTTAAACTGTCTACCTTTATTGCCTACTAGATTCCTATGCAGATTTAGCTCTCAACAGTTCCCTCATGATTTGTTAATCACATCGGATAAAATTCTTTGAACTGTTGTATTTTTGGTAATGTATTTAAATATTTGATAGTGCAATTTCTCTTAATTCATTTTAATTTTTCAAAGTTGTCTCTGTAGGAATGCAAGCTAGTATAGTATAAATGTCAACATTATTCTTAGATAACAAGAACTGTAACTGCAGAAGTTTTGAAACGAAGGAGAGTAGATAGGAACTTTGGGAAGATGTGGCACTTTGGCTGGACCCAGAATGGTAAATGTGATTTGTCTTGGCAGAGAAGAAAGAGAAAGGGCATTCCAAATGGGGGAAAAGCCTGAGCAACACCCAGAAGAGCGAACAAGCATTATATAGTGGGTTATGGGAGAGGGAAATGTGGAAGGGACTCAATATTTGTTGAATGCCTACTGAATGTCAGTTACCATGCTGAGAATCTTATGAATAACGTTGAGGTTGGTTGACTCCTCATGCTTTGACTCCTGTGAAGATTCCGTGCTTTGCTTTCCATCTGTTCCAATTTGTATGTAGAACTCAGTATTTCTTGGAATTTCTGAAACACAATTTACTGACACAAAAACTTTATTGGTCAATCAATGCAACCAATCAGTTTCTTGACCTCAACACCATATATTCTGGAATGAAAAATCCATTGTTGTAAGGTACCGTCCTGTGCATTATAAGATGTTTATCCCTGACTTCCACCCACTAGATGACAGTAGCAATGCTGCCCCTAGCTGGGACAACTAAAATTGTCTCCAGACGTTGCCAAATGTCCCTTATGGAGCAAAATCAACTCCAGCTGAGAAATACAGATTCTACCAAAGAAAGGAAAGTTAGTGGAGGTTTGTTTTGTTTTTTGTTTTGTTTTGTTTTGTTTTTTGTTTTTTTTTAGACAAAGTCTCATTCTGTTGCCCAGGCTGGAGTGTAGTTGCATGATCTCACCTCACTGCAACCTCGTCCTCCCAGGTTCAAGCAATTCTCCTGCCTCAGCCTCCTGAGTACCTGGGATTACAGGCAATCACCACCACACCTGGCTAATTTTTTGTATTTAGTGGAGATGAGGTTTTACCATGTTAGTCAGACTGGTCACTAACACCTGACCTCAGGTGATCCACCCACCTTGACCTCCCAAAGTGCTGGGATTACAGGTGTGCACCACCACGCCTGACCAGTGGAGGGTTTTATATTGCAAAGTGCACAACAAATGAACATCCTCTTTTTGTTGTCCTTCTTAAAGTCCACTTTGGGCTTCTCTGCAACTAGGTTTGTGCTTTTATTTTTGCATAATCTATTGCAAGGTTTCTCAACTGTGACACTACTGACACTCAGGCCAGATAATTCTTTGTTGTAGGGAGCTCTCCTATGCATTGTGTGATGTTTAGTGGCATCCTCCAACTCTACCTAGGAGATACCAATGCCACCACCATCACTACCATGTATGACAACTGATAAAGTTTTGGCTGTGTCCCCACCCAAATCTCATCTTGAATTGTAGTTTGCATAATTCCCATGTGTCAGGGAAGGGACCTGGTAGATGGCAATTGAATCATGGGGATGGGTCTTTCCCATGCTGTTCTTGTGATAGTAAGTCTCACGAGATCTGATGGTTTTATAAAGGGGAGTTCCCCTCTACAGGCTCTCTTGCCTGCTCAACACGTAAGACTTGCCTTTGCTCCTCCTTCACCCTCTGCCATGATTGTGAGGCCTCCTCAGCCACGTGGAACTGTGAATCCATTAAGCTTCATTTTCTTTATAAATTACCAGTCTTTGGTATTTCTCCATAGCAGTATGAAAATGGACTAACACAACAACCCAGTCTCTCTGTCTCCAGACATTGACAAACTTGGTCCTGGTAGAGAACCAGTGATGTAGACATACCAAAGACAGTAAGCTTGTAGGGATACGTTTTTTCTACAAAACCCACAAGATACAGCTTAGAAACTCTCTATTTTTTTTCTTTGAAGTGCCTTTTTGATTACTATGCAGTTGGTTTAGCTCGTTTTTCTTAGGCTGTCTCAGGGATGCACCATCTCAGAACTATTGTTTTGGGCCAGATAATTCTTTGTTGTATGGGGCTGTCCTGTAGATTATAGGGTGATTAGCTTCTACCCACTAGATGCCAGTAACACCTCAGCGCCCATCCATGGTTGTAACAACCAATACTGTCTACAGATATTGTCAAAGGTCTCCTGGAGAACAAAATCGCCCTTGGTTGACAATCACTGCTCTATTTCTACTTATCTTTCTCTATATTCTAGTTCTTCTTTTCAGCCTTTTCTTGTAGAAGAAATGCATATTTCCCTTATTTTCTTACTCATAGACATTGAGCGATAATTTTTCTTGTTACTGTTACTTAAATATGATTATGGAAATATACTATCTCAAGTGGTTTAATTGTTGCTTTTTTTCAAACAAATATAGCATTGCCCCTAAGAATAATTCTGGAAAATAACATATAGTCTAACTTGCTAAACATTTATCATTTCTCCTCTGACTGAACATCCCTAAGCCATTTGAGCTTCTATTATAGTTCTGCTATAGATTGCCTTTGCATTAAATTTGCACACACTTTTCTATTTCACTAAATCTGAACTCGTAGAGAACCTCAAGACAAGCATATTGCCTTACACATAATTACTATGCTGAAATTTAAAAATATATAAATATTGGAATCAAGCACTTCCTGGTGAAAATACAACTTAATTTCTCTTTAACCAGATTTAGGGACCTTCGGCAAGTTAGCTCCTCTGACTTTGCTTCATCCTCTGCAAAACACGGGTAAGATTACCTACTGAGTGGGTTTCTTACAAATATTAGAGATTGTGAGATAAAGCGCCAGGTATGTATCACTCAAAAATGTTAGCAATTGTTATTGATTTTATCAAGAGATACTGAAGTCTACATTTCAAAAAGCCTTTAAAGTCCGAACTTTAAACCATAAATACCTATACCTAGAGCATTTACTTCTTTTTTTCCCATGTTTTCTGACTTATTTGTAGTCACAACTGAGGCAGGCTGAGGAAAAAAGATTGGTGCCTTAATTTTTCTCGATTTTGCCAGAAAAAACTAATTCTAATGTTTTCATGAACACCGAATTTTAAAGTTTACTTAGCATCATTGTGAGGATGTCTTTTTGCAGATGTGAGAAGCACATTGCTTC
>NW_022436957.1:18444927-18456816 GCF_009761245.1 Sapajus apella
AACCCCAAAGGTGATGGTGTTAGGAGATAGGGCCTTTGGAAAGTGACTAGGCCATGGGAGTACAGCTCTTGTAAATGGGATTAGCTTGCCCTTATAAAACAGGCCTGAGAGAAACCCCATACCATTTTGTAATGTGAGGTTACCATGAAAAGGCTGCCATCTATGAGCCAGGAGGCGGGCCCTTACCAGACACCAAGTCTGCTGGTAACTTGACATTGGACTTCCCAGGCTCCAGAGCTGTGAGAAATAAATTCCTGTTGTTTGTAGGCCATACAGTTTATAGTATTTTGTTATAGCAGCCTGACTGGACTAAGACAATTTGCAAACAAACACAAATTAGCATGCTATTAGGTGTGAATCATGGTTACCGGCAAGATGGACTGAAGGGAGGCTGGAGAGGCTGGACATTTGGTGGAAAGACCTATAAGGCAAGGAGGTCTGATATGATACTGTACAAGTATGAAATTAGAGATAGAAGGTTGTTAAAGTTTCAGGGAAAAAACCAATGTGACCTTTATGAAGAAATCAGGGCAGCCTGGAGGACTAGGAGAGAAGATTCAGGTTAAGGAGAAAGGCGAAACGGAGAAGGATGGTTTGGGTCAGTTTGAGTTCTAGATTTCAATGTGTGATATTATGAGAAAGAATTGGCTGAACAAATAAAAATGAAGAACTGCTTTGTGACCCAGGCAATTTATATATTAGTTGATTAACTACCAAGAGAATGTTATCATAGTTTATATATTAACATAAACATTACATTGTAGACAAGATGACCTAGGTTTATAGATGAAGAGTTTGCCAAGAGAAAGGGAGTCTGGGTTACTAAAGAATCTTCTCTGTTGTCCTCTCTCTAGACTGTTGTTTGCTTTTAGTAAGTCTGCCTCTACATTGTACTTGGAAGCTGCCATGCAATTCCTATAGAGACTGTCCAGCACTATAATTTCACCTTGTGTAACTGGCATAAGTTGATTCTAGATAAATAAATTACATGATAGAGCAGGGCTCCGTGTGGATACTGAAAGATATGAGGACATAACAATACATATCCTTATAGTCTACTTGGATCAAAACTAATAAATTAATTAACATTTAGCATATAAAATAAGCATATTAATAGAGTACAATAGCGAGTAGAAAATGTGACAATACTGCTGAGTATAATTAACGTACCATGTTATCAAGCATTTTAAGACCACTTTTCTTGTTGTCTTTTATCTTTATCCCACACGTGGTTTGCCTCCAGTTCTCCAGTTTGTTTTTGTTCAGCCTTGGCCACAACTGCTTCTGCTTACACCGTCCTGCTTTCTAAAATTTTAGCTATCATCACCAATTTCACACACTTCTACTATTTATTGCCTAGATACTAAAGCAGCTCTTCATTTTTATTTCAAAGTACCCTGATTTTCTGTCTCTTACTGCTGAGGGAAGGGTGATCCTGATGCAAATGTGTTGAGTCGTCGGAATTCAGCGAGGTAACAATGCTTGTGACTGTCACTGAGGCATTTAACAAATGGTAGTCTCCCCTCCCACACACCCATTTTCATGTTATATAAATTATAGTTATTATTAAAGTATCTGGCCCTGACTAGTCTCACCTCCCTCCTGCAGAACAAAATTCTTTGGTGAACAAATTATTTCTGTTGAATTTGTTGCACCCACCAAACAGTGCAAGACCTAAACCCAACAGTTTTGCATGTGTCTGTATCATGTCTGCAATATTCAACAGTCTATAAATTACTTTCTTATGCACTGTTCATTTGCATCCCATAACAACTCTGTGAGGTAGGGAATGATGGTAAGGGAAACTGAGGCACAGAGACATTAGAGGCTTGCTTAAGGTCAACTAAGATGCTGTTTTCCTGCTTCCCAACTGTTCTTTCCATAAGACTGTTTCCCAAAGAAATGCTTGCTAACGACTCTTTGACAATTAAAATACACATAATATATTCAAAATCACCTGATTCACCAAGTCTGTATTGGGCACGGGGATCCCTGTTCTAAGCTTGAAAGTGTCCATTTTGCGAAAGACCGGCATGACATTTAGTGTAAACCTAATTTTAAAAAACGATGCATCTAAATACTTCTCAGTCAGAAACAACCAGACAACAGCTCACTTGACCCAAAGCCAACTTCAAGAGCCAATTTTTCCCAAACCACAGAAAGGCAGGATAGAGCAGCCATAATTATTTCTATGAGATAATCCTACCACCTCATGTCTTTTAAGGTGCAAGTGAATGCACTTAATTGCTCAGCTGTGTATTTGCTTGAATGTAATCAACCACTTACTGGGAGTTGCTGTCTAACTATTAGGATATTGGCACAAGAAAAGCTAAATAAATTAGAAAGAGTTCACTCTTTATAAAGCTGCCTTTGGAAGGAAAGTACCTTCCGTGTTCAGAGCCAGGAGGAGTTGGAAAGAAACAAGGTTGGAAGTCAGGCTGCAGTCATAACAAAATGCTTACTCCTTGTGAGCATTGCCCCATTCCGTGTTAACACAGGGCATGGCCCAAAGCCACTGACCTCTGTAGAGTGCTCTTCTGTCATTCTGGAGTGATGGCCGGTTTTATTAAATGCACCTATTACCCGCAGAGCGAGCACCAGCATGAAATGAGCTGTGCTTGATGAGCAAGAAGGACAAGAGGCTTGCTTTTTTAGCATGAATAACATCTGTTCCTTCAAGCATGAATACCACAACAAGGGGAGGAGATGACCAGACAAGGCAGAAAAACAAACAGCATGATGTTTGGTCTCCAGGGTAATTACCTTGATATCTGGATGTTTGTCTTTTGTCCACAGGGCCTTGTGCAGCTTGACCACACTCAGCCCAAGAACTGTATCTATAAGAAAGGCTTTCAGTCCATGAGCTGTTACAGTGAAGTGTCTGTAGGACCATTTAAAAAGTAATGAAAGGATAACTATGCATTTTCTTTCAAGAAGAGACTTCTGAGAAGAGATTGGAAGGAGAGGTTACCTCAGGTAGTAGACACATTTAAAGGAAAGGCTCTAAATATGAAACGATGGATCTTCTAAGATTAAAAGACCACTGCTGTGGTCTTTTATTCTTAGATCTTAAGTAGTTCTTTAACATTTTGAAGATTCTATCAAATGCAACCTTCTTTCACCTATTGTCCCAGCCTCCAGTTCATCTCTATTTTACCCTGTCCACCACTGTAGAACTTAAAGTACTATTTTGTTGGCTGGCTATTTGATTGCTTGTTTGTTTGCTTGATTATTTATTGGGCTGGTTGCTTGCTTCCTTGAGTGCTCGCATTGAAAATTATATCAGTATTTTAAAAAACATCATTTGTATGTATCACAATATGTCTTAAATACATTTTTTTTTTTTTGCTCAACAATGTGCTAATCCTTTTTGCTTTTGCAATCAATTATATTCTTTCAGCTTGGCAGATGAAAAGTCCTCTATTCATTTGCTCACATCCTCTTCTCTCCAGTCCAATCACTTGTTCCCTGATGGGTTTTATTCAAGAACCTCGCTTGTATGTTTCTTGCTGTTTTCTTCCCTCAAGAAGTACCACTTATAATTTGTGGGTGGGAGGAGGCAATGAAAAATGAAAATGTGAAAGTTCTTGTTCAAAAAGCAGTAAAAACCTTCATTAAGTGTACTAAAATATAAAGCTTTGTCTTCTGCAGTCTCTCTCTCAACTTGTCATGGTGTTTTAAATCTACTATTTGATGTTATTCTGAGTAGAGCAAAATCAAAAATTTTAATCACTCACACATACTTTACCATTCATCTTTACATTGTGCAATGCCAGTTTTAAATGTAAATATAGGAACATTTCACTTCTTTACAGAATCACACTTCATATTTCATAGCTCATAGTTCATATTTCATAGTTCATATTTCATGCATATGTATTTCACAAGTTTTTGTATAACTTCTTGATATGAGCACATATACCAACACTCCCTACCTTCACATGTACCAACACTCCCTACCTTCAAGTTAATATTGAGTAACGAAAGACTGAAAGGTAAAGAAAGTATTACCCTATCTTTTCCCTTTACTTCAATATCATTTTCAGTGTAAGTGGTTGGCTAATATGGGGAAGTAATGAGTAAGAATAGATACGACAGAGTTTCACAAAACAAGAACATGTGGTTATCTTTAGCTTATTATTAAAAAAAAAAATAGATACGACAGGGTTCCTTGGTTCTACATGTTTCTTAAAGTGTCTTTACCTTCTTGCGGCATGCCTGAAGCCAGTTCCTGTTGGAATAAAAAACTGCCCTCTGTAGGATGTCAGCAGTCCCTCACTTTCCTTCTTACTCAGTCATATAGGTAACACACTGATCATATACTTCATTTATGTCTCACTGAACTCCCCCACATCATGAGTCCACTGGAATTCTGTGTTCATAAGAGCATCTCTAATGCTAATATGTGAGTAAGGAAGCAAGGAGTCGGGGACACACATATTGCACATGTCTCCTCTGCTCACCCATGCTCCCTTGTCCCATGGGATTTCACTTATAAAACACAAGTTCAAGGATAAAATTATTAAGAATTTCAAGACGGTGATAACAGAGCATTAAACCAAAGGTGAGTCCCTTCTGAATTTGGGGCCCTCTGTGACTGTACAGGTTGCATGCCCATGAAGTCAGACCTGCCATTAAGCCCATGATGATGTAATCACATCAAAGTACCCAGTTTAAGTTGTCAAAGAAAAAAATTTTTCTCTTCAGTGAAGGGAAGCCAGTTGAGATCAATGATAGGGTTACTTTAGTGAGGGCAAGAACCACACATCACCTTACACTTTACAAATCACTTTACACATTATTCTATTTGCTGAATAGACAAAAAAATGACTATAGTTGGACAGAAAGAAAATGACAGAAAGAAAGAAAAGAAAAGGAAAAAAGAGCTACCGTAATTTTTTTTTGGAGTGAAGTGATTAAGAGCACCGATTCTAGAGCCAGAATGTCTGAGTTCCCATCTTGGTTGTATCAAATACTAACTGTGTCACCTTGAATAAGTTATGTAACTTCTCTTGGCCTCTGTTTACTTATTTGTGAAATAGGGATGGTGAGAATAGTACGTGCCTCATAGGGCTGAGTATGAAATGAGTCAATGCATGTCAAGTGTTTAGAAGAATGCCTGGCAGATATTAAGCATTACGGAAGCAAGTGACAAGTCACATTCTTTCCAGAAGTTTCTCAGTTACTTCTCACAAGGCTAAGAGCCATGCATTTATATATACATTTAACATATGAGGAAAATAAGGCTCAGAGAAATGATATAAGGATATAATTTACTAAGTTTACAGAGCTAGTAAAAGGGAATATGAGAAATTTAACTTGGGCTATATCCTGAATTTACATGTCAACACTGTCTTCTTAATGTAACCTTATGGTATTCCTCTGGTTTCCCAAAATAAACTTATTTTTCATACAGTATACCGTATCTATAGCATGTCTCCATTTATATGCTGGCAGGTTTCTGAAAAAAGTGACAAATAAATTTGTACTATAACCATTTAAAATATAAAGTAAACTACTTTTATGGAACCAAATGGTTAATGTTTCTGTAGGTTAAATGATAACCCCACTAAATTTTTGAGTTGTAATTTTTTATTAGCATTTGTTCAAAATGTATATCACTCCTATCAGTATGTTGTTGGAGCTAGCTGAAGTTTTTCTGTTAATGTCCACCTCTTTGATTCTCAAAAGAAACACCATGAGATAAAACAAGGACTCCTGTAAGTCACCAAGAGACGATGTAGTAAAACAGAACCCTTTTATTGAGAAGGAATATAAGTTTAGGGATAATAGGATATGATATTTGGAATCAGGATTGCCTTAGGTATCGGGCTACCCACCTCCTCAGCCTGATGAAAATGTGATATCTCGGCAGAATCATAATTTCTCAAAGATAGGATCAGTTTTATATTATACATGTTAATTATTTTATGGAGGCAAACATGAAAATATTTTTAAGGTGTTTCATAAGTTCAATCCCAATCTTGATGTCTGAATTTTATTTTCCAAAAAAAAAAAATGCTCTTTATCTGGGTACTACCCTTCCATAGCAGTGTTGGTCTCAAGGTCTAATCTGATAATTAAAGAGCAACTTACTGACATTATAGATTATTAAGTGAAAAAAAAGCAAGATGGCAAACAAAATATCCCGTGTGATCTAATTTGGGTAAAACAGGAATTATAGATAGAAGCTATCTAGAAGAACATGTAATAAAAGGCTAATAGTGATAAAATTTAAGTTGTAGAAATCAGATGCCTTTGTTTTCTTATTTTCTGTGTTCTCAAATTTTCTAAAATGCATATATACTGCTTTTGTGATGAGCAGTACTAGCTCAAATCCTAGAAGGAAGTGCTTTTGTACACACACACACACACACACACACACGTCATTCATTCATCTGTGACAGACTAAGCAAATTTATAGAGACAGGAAGTAGATACGTGGTTGCCAGGGGCTTGAGGAGTGGCAAAAGGTGAGTGAGTGCTAATGGGTACAAGGGTTTCTTTTGAAGGTGATGAAAATGTTTTAAAATTAGTTTGTGGCAATGATTGACAACTCCAAATATGCTAAAAAACACTTAATTTTCTAAATGGGTGAATCATAAGTATATGAAATATATCTCAATAAAGTGGTAAAAATATCTATGGAATATTTTTCTTAATGACAGATCAACTCTCCTTCAAACCAACATGCTTCTTGTTCAATTTGATGCTGCTAGAAACTTGAAGAATACACACTGGGGTTGGCCTAATGGTCATTATGATTTCTTTGTTTCCAAAATTCTCCATATTCGTCTCAAATAAAAATTGCTTCTAAAAAAATCCAATGATATTTTCCAAAATAAATAGATATTTGTAGATTGTCTAGTGTCACCCTGAAGAAAGAGTAAACATAAGTCAGGAGTTCTGAGTTCCTCTACTAACTACTACTCCTGATCTAGGTGATCTTTGGCAAGTCATTTCATCTCCTGGACTTTGTTTTTCTACATGTAAAATGAATAGATTGGACCACATGACTGCCCAGGTTTCTTTCAATTTTAAAGTTTTGTGATTTTATATGGTCAAGTTTTTGACCATTTTTGGAAATTAGATTAACTTTCTAAAACATCACGACTACGTTCTTTCTAAATAAAATATTTTTGAAAAGTTTAATCCTTATTTTCCAATGTTAAATGACCTCACATATACCCCAGTAAGTAAGCAAAATGCCTAAAACATGATTAAATGCAAATATTGAGGGTGTAAATACTAAAAAAAGAAAAAAATGTGTGTGTGTGTTTGTGTGTGTGTGTGTATTTTTTTTTGGTTTCAAGCATGAATGCTCTGGCATCTCTCCAGAAAACATCCAACTGCTTTTTACCTAATGGCAAGAACTTTTAAAATAAGATGCATTTTTTATGCCTTCTCTCCAAAAAACAGGAAGCAGCAGCCAGCTCAGCGGTGCTAACCTCCAACGGCCAGTACTGTTGTTTGTGATCACGGGCAGCTGAAAGCCAAGGATGCAGAAGCTGCAGGAGTTGTCAGTTCTGACATGTGGGTCCCCGTTGTGCCCAGAGCCTGCACTGGCTGATGCAAGCATTGCAGGTGCATTTGGTTATAAAGGCAGAACCTGGACTCTCAGAAGCAGTCCATGTTTTCAAGCCCCCTCCAGGGACCCAGAGGCAGAGGGGCTGGGACAAGCCTAGAGAGATGGAAACTTTGTAGAAAACCAGGGGTAAACAACAAGACTTTTCTGACATTTTTGCTTCAGGGCTCAATATTTTAAATGGCTTTAAACACTTCTGAAATAAGATTTCTATGTTTTCATGCCAGAGCTTTTAAATGTTTCAAGCAAAAGTGCATTGATTATGAGACTGAGTTCATGATGATTAGAGGGTTAAGGGAACACTATCAAAGAATGGAAAGTTAACACTACAACAAGCCAAACTGTAATTGTAGGACATTTGATTCTTTTCTTTGTGTTCTCTCCATCTCCCATTGTTGCTACATCTAATTAAAGCTATTTCCAGTACAAATAAAACAGGTCATGCTTGCTCATGTTTTTCCCTTATCAGTTCTCTATTTGGTTTGTCACTTTAACATAATCCAGTAAATTCTTATAATTGTCCCTTTTCCCTCCCCTAACAAGCTCTCCATTTTGGAAAATAATTCCTGATGGTAGCCGCTCCGGTAGGGTGTTGGCTAGGCTGGTGAATTCAATTTCTAGGTCTGCTAGAGCAAGGCACAACACATTCAGGGATATAGAGCTACAGACAAGAAAATCTAGACATTTTGAAGTTTATTTTAAAATAGAATAGAGACAGTTACTATATTAAAGTTCAGCCGGGCACGGTGGCTCAAGCCTGTAATCCCAGCACTTTGGGAGGCCGAGGCGGGTGGATCACGAGGTCAAGAGACCAGGTCAAGACCATCCTGGTCGACATGGTGAAACCCCGTCTCTACTAAAAATACGAAAAATTAGCTGGGCATGGTGGTGCGTGCCTGTAATCCCAGCTACTCAGGAGGCTGAGGCAGGAGAATTGCCTGAACCCAGGAGGCGGAGGTTGCGGTGAGCCGAGATCGCGCCATTGCACTCCAGCCTGGGTAACAAGGGCGAAACTCCGTCTCAAAAAAAAATAAAAATAAAAATAAAAATAAAGTTCAAAGGCCAACCTTTGTAATTGTCCTAATTTGTTGAAATTATTTTGCTTCTTTCTTTAATTGTATAAATTTAAGGTATAAAACATGATGTACTGAAGTACATATAATAGTGAAGCGATTTCCACAGTCAAGGAAATAAATATATCCATCATCTCACATAGTTACCGTTCTTTTTCTTTTTGTTGTGAAAGTACCTAAAATCTATCTTAGCAAATTTTCTGTATACAACACAATATTATTGACTATTGTCGTTTAGACTTATGTATCCTACGTAACTATAACTTTGTACCCCTTGACCTACATTTCTCCATTTTCTCCATCCCACCCTCACCCTCATCCCTGCACCTGGTAACCGTTGTCCTACTCTCTGTTTCTATGTATTTGATTGTTTTTTCAGAATCATGAGATCATGCAGTATTTTTATTCTTGTGTCTGGCTTATTTCATGCAGCATAATGTCCCCTAGGTTCATCCATGCTGTCAAAAATGGCAGGATCTCCACTTTTAAGCTAAGTAGTATTCTATGCCACAATTCCTTTATCCATTCATTTGTGGATGGACACTTAAGTTGCTTCCATATCTTGGCTACTGTAAATAATACCGTGATAAACATAGCAATGCATATTTTTTATGAGATGGTGATTTTGTTTCCTTTGGGTACAAACACAGAAGAGGGATTACTGGATTATATGGTAGTTCTATTTTTAATTTCATTAGGAATGTCCAATACTGTTTTCCACAATGACTGCACCAATCTACATTCCCATCAACAGTGGACAAGGGTTCCTTTTTCTCCATACCCTTGACAACACTTGTTGTCTTTTGTCCTTTGGATAATTGCCATACTGACGAATGTGAGGCGATATTTTATTGTGGTTTTGATTTGCATTTCCCAGATTAGCAATGTTGAGAGCATTTTCATATACCTGCTGGCTATTCCTATGTCTTTTTTGCTTTTGTTATTTATTTATTTGTTATTGGATAAATATTTATTCAGGTCATTTGCCCATTTTTAAATTGGATTATCTGGTTTTGTTTTGTTGTTGTTGTTGAATTGTGTGAGTTTCTTATATATTTTGAAATATTAACCTCTTGTCAGATACATGGTTCCCAAATATTTTTCTCCTAGTCCACAGACTGTCTTTTTGTTTTATTGATTGTTTCCTTTGCTGTGCATAAACTTTTTAGTGTCATGTAGTCCCACTTGTTTATTTTTGCTTTTGTTGCCTGTGCTTTTGATGTCCTATGCTTAATTCTTTTAAGAAAAGAAAGAATAAGTTCAAACTTCACTGAATCATCATTTCTTCTGGTCAAATGTACATACAAACTTCTTTTTTTTTTTTTTTTTTTTGAGACAGAGTTTTGCTCTGTCTCCAGGCGCCAGGCTGGAGTGCAGTGGCGCAATCTTGGCTCACTGCAACCTCTGCCTCCTGGGTTCAAGCAATTCTCCTGCCTCAGCATCCCGAGTAGCTAGTACTACAGGTGTGTGCCACTATGCCCAGCTAATTTTTGTATTTTTAGTAGAGATGGGGTTTCACCATGTTGGCCAGGATGGTCTTGATCTCTTGACCTTGTGATCCGCCCATCTCGGCCTCCCAAAGTGCTGGGATTACAGACATATAAACTTCTAACTTTGCTTCTCTGTGTCTACTAGTTGTATAGAACTGAAACATGGTCCAGAACAATATCACAGAGTAATGTTTGTGGGCACAAAGAATTGTCAGGCAGATTTCTGGTTAAGGAGGGAGTAATGTCTTATAGAAAATACCAAAATTACTTCTTTGGCTGATTAGCTGTACATTTTGACACCCTGGCAGTCACTGTGTTTACAGAACTACTCTTACTAGTTCTATGAAAAGAGATAAAGATAGAAAGTACCATTTGGAGTATACTGCATTATTGTTCACAGCTATTCAAAGACCCTACCTATACTACCAGACAATTAAACATTCTCACTCTTGTTGAACTTGGGCATGACCAGATAAGTTCCTTTGACCAGTAAAATATTAACGTGTATTACTTAGCGACAGAACTTTAAGAGTAAGGACATAATTCTCCAGCTTCTTTTATTCCTATCTCTGTGCTTATGGAAGCAAGTATCTGGAAGCTTTTATCAACCTGGATCAGTGAGAAAACATGAGCAGAGCCTGCCTGCTGACCTGCAATAGACATGAAATGCGAGTGAGAAATAAACATTGTTCTATTAAGCTGCTGCTATTTGGGAGCTGTCTGTTACAAGACTATAACCTAGTTATGATCAATACATTAACCTTGCCCCTGAAATTTTTAACTACTGTAGCAGGTAGGACAAACACACATATCTATGTTTACATGCATACAAATTCAAACCCCACATAGTACAGAAATATAGATGAAATTATTGAAAGAGGAGGGGTAAGAAGGGAACATGTACTAAGGAAGAAAAACCTCTAGATGACCTAGAGTCAGGTGAAGTTACTTCAGAAAGTTCTGTAAATGAACTCTGAAATAAGAAAAGCTAAGTGATTAATGGGAGAGGCTGCTCCAAGGAGTTATTATTATTATTTTTTTGACATTTTGTAGGATAACATAAAACAACAACAGTAAGACTTTCAGGAACTTACTGACCAGGTCATTCCCATCCCTCTCTCCCTCAGCCCTTCAGATCTATGGATTCTTTCTGTTCTACTCAGTAGTGGCCATGTCTTCTCAATTTACACACTGTGATTCAATTTTTAACCAGATTGCTGTCTTAGAAAAAAGTAAAACTTTTGCATACTTAAGGAGAGATGTTCATTCAATTAGCAAAATTGTGCATCTCTAGGCATAATCCAAAGTACAGAATGAACTGTCTAAAGGTGATGCTCATCAGCAAAGAAAAAGGCAAGAGGGAGTTTTCTGAAGATGGCCGTTTAGGAACAGCTCAGGATCGCAGCTCCCAGTGAAAGCGCAGAGGGTGAGTGGACGCCGCGTTTTTATTGCCCACAGACTAGGAAATTCCCAGGCGAAGGAGCTCCACGGTCGCCAGCGCGGCTGTTTCGGCCAGCGCGGCTGTGCCGGCCGGGGCCGCTGCTTTGCCCCGCGCGGCTGCTTTGTCGGCGCCCCGGAGCCGCGGTTCTCCGTACAAAATACACCGGTCCGGGTGCCCTTTTGGCTGGTGATTGGAGGCACGGGAAGTCGCCCATTCGCCGGTTCAAAAAGGGGACTGAGCAGAGAACCAGGACAGGAGATTCCAGGGCAAAAAAAAAAAAAAAAAAAAAAAAAAAAAAAA